>NW_027187330.1:14239511-14268706 GCF_028583685.1 Petaurus breviceps papuanus
TACTATGTTCCAGGCACTGTGCTAAGCACTTTATAAATATTATCTCATTTGATCCTTACAACATCCCTGAAAGGTACCAACTCATTTTATGGTTGAGTAAATTGAGCCTCAAGGTTAAGTGACTTGACCAAAGTCATATACCTAGTAAGTATCTGAGGCTAAATTTGAACTCAGATCTTCCTTACTCCTAACCCAGTTCTCTGTCCACTGCAGATCCAACCATTCTCACCGGGTTCACTACATGTTTGTATCATGTAACCTCAACTGACCCTTCACTGCTATAAGGCAATCCTTCTACACCCTCTTTAAAAACTAAAAATCCTATTCACTCCAGTGGCTCTTCCAAATCTTTTCATCCCTTCTTAAATCTCCCATGGCTTCTCCTGCCATCACACTTTCAGCTAAGAACCTTCCTCTATGTTTTATAGAAAAAAATGGAAATTATTTGCTGTGAAACTCCTTCTCTCCTCTTCCTTCTGTCATTTTCTCCTTCACCTCTGTCTCAAGGAAGAAGTGACCTTACTACTCAACAAGACCCAGCCCTCCACCTGCACAACCCCATCCACTCTGTTTCCTCCAACAACTTGCCTCTTGTTTAATTCCCACTGTATTATTGTCTTCATTCTCTGTATACTGGCTCCTTTTTAACTGCTTATAAACATATGTCTCCCCTATCCTTAAAATAAACCCAATCCTTTATCCTTCCATCCTTTCTATCTTCCTATATCTTTTCTGGTTTTCTGACTCAACTCCTTAAAAAGGCCATCTACAATCAACAGGTGCCTCCACTTTCACTTCTCAAGCTTAATTATTATAATTCCTTATAATCCCAGTTTCCAACAACATCATTCCACTGAAACTACTCTCTCCAAGGATACTGATGGTCTTTTCTCAATTCTCATTCTCCCTGATATCTCTGAAGCTTTTTTGACCCCTCTGATCATCATCTTTTTCTTGATACTCTCTTCTCTCTAGGTTTTTGAAACACCACTCTCCTCTGGTTTTCCTACCTATCAGACTGCTCCTTTGCAGAATCATCATCCAGGTCATGTTGTCTGACTATAGGTGTCCAACAGGATTCTATCCTGGGCCGTCTTATCTTCTTCCTCTATACTATTTCACTTGGTGATTTCATCAGCTCCCATGGATGAAATTTCCATCTCTATGTTGATAATTCTCAACTCTACCTCTCCTGATCTTACCTCTCTATTAACCTTTAATCTCACATGTTCAATTGCCTTTCAGACATCTTGAACTGGATCTTCAGTAGACATCTTAAATTCAAATGTCCAAAATGGAACTCATTATCTATCCCCCTAAACTTCCCCTAAAATCTTAAGTTCTCTATTACTGTTGGAGCAACACATTCCCCCAGTTCCTCAGGCTCACAGCCAAGGTGTTAACCTCAACTCCTTACTCCACACACACACACACACACACACACACACACACACACACACACACACACACACACACACACACACACTCCAATTTGTTGCCAAGTTCTGTCAACTTCATCTTAGCAACATCTTTCCTATAAGGCCCCTTCTCACCTCTGACACTGCCACCACAATGACACTCATCACCTCAGGACCCACTCCCACCTTTCTCATTTTCTTTCGTCTTCCTCCATGCCATTTACTCTCCTAGTCAATGTCACTGGTCTCCTTATTCCTCTACAAACACAACATTCCATCTCTCAGATCCAGGCTTTTTCTCTGACTACATTGCTCTTCATCTTTATCTTTGCCTATTAGATTTCCCTGGCTTCCTTCAAGTTCTAACTAAAATCCCATCTTCTACAATAAATCTTTACCAACCACTTTTGACTACAGTGTCTTCTCTTCAGTTATTTTTTTTTTAACTTTTCCTACATATAGCTTGTACGTACACATTTGCTTCCTTATTATCTTGCCCATTACATTGTAGACTATTTTAGGGCAGGGACTGAATATTGCTTACTTTTTGAATCCCATGCAATTAGCACAGTGCCTGACCCATAGTATATGCTCAATAAATGCTTATTGAGTAATGAACCAGTACAAGTGTGATAGTAATGGAATGTGGAGATTCCCCTGTATTGGGCTTGGTTTTCAAATTGATTGTATTAAAACCCAGAGCTTGTTAATCCCACCTGTGGGATGGACTTTTTGATGTGAAAAGAAAGTCCTGACTGGGAGGAGCTGGTGACGTAGATTTGGAGAGACACGAGAGAGAGGCAGAAGTTCTTTTTGGGAAGCAGCACCTCGTGGAGAGGAGAGACTAAGAGATTGCTGGTGGCCGCTTTGAATTGCCCTGGACTTTTGAGACCTGCCCCCTGAGCTGCCAAGGACTGAGGAGACATGGCTGTTTTGCTGGTACTTTGTCTGTCTGTTTTGATGTTATTTTGCCAGATTTGTCCACTGGTGAAAGACTGTCCTGTTGAAGAAGTCCTGGAACCTGGCATTTGGTTAAGAAGGCCTGAGACTGTCCTGCAGACAGAGAGTGAATACTGTCCACTGGTGAGGGACAGTACTGTTGTTGCAGGGGTCTGGAGACTGTCCGGCAGACAGAATGAATACTGTCCACTGGTGAAGGACAGTGCTGTTGTTGCAGGGGTCTGGGAGCCTTTCTGTTGGTTCAGAAGCCCTGAAGAAGGATTTTCTTGTTGTATGTTTACAGAAATCCTGGGAGAGGGCTTTGCTAATGTGTTCAGGGGTTCTAGGACTGTTCTACAGACAGAGGATAAATTCATGAAGGGACTGGCAATGTATCTTATGGCCTTGCTAAGCCTTGTCTCTCCAGGAACTAAGATTGCTGAGAACTTGCCTCGTGTCAAGATGAAGAAAAGACCTCCATTTGGGTATTAAGTGCTGTGTTTAAACTTGATGTAACTCTGGGGTAGATTCAATTGTGATCCAGGGGTGGGGAACTTTTGACCTTTTTGTGTTCTATGGTTGAGCAAATGAATGTATTTTACTTATGTTTGGAAACTAATCTCCATTTGAGAAGAGGGGCTTTGTGGTGGACTTAATTAAGGTATAGCCTAGGGGTGGAGAAGTATTTGGAACAGAGACTTTGTAATTGATTGAATGATTGGAAAGTCCTGGGGTGGGGTAGGCCTTGGAGATGATTTAATCACACTTAGTAAATGCTGTATTTTGAATGATGTCATGTTTTGATCTTCTCTGTTCTGGGTTTGTTACTGAATAAAATAGAGAGCACCTATGCTGGTATTTTGAACCTGGGAAGTTGCCTTTCCTTGGCATTACATTACAACAAGTAACAGTCAAAATATTTGGACTCAAGAGGCCTGGGACTCTAATCCCAGTTCTGATACTAGCTGTGTGACTTTAGGTAATTCACTCTATCATTTTGATTTTCAATATGAGAATAATAATACTTATACTATTTACCAATATGGGATTGTTGTGAGGCAAGTATCCTATAAATTTCTATCTAAATGCAAACTACAAATATGTAATAATCAATTATTGAACAAAGTTATCTCTGCTGCTTCTCCTGTCACAGAATCTTGTACATTTTTTACATCTGCACGGGTAATACCTTGTTTGAAGAGAACCCCACAGGCTATATTCTTTTTTCTTTTGCTTTGAAATCAGCAAACAATAGTCACACCATGGTTTGATATTCCCTACACATCTCTCTATGAAAGTAAAGGTGTGGTCTGCTATGGAAAATGATCTGTGAAAATTCCATGGTTCTGGTGCCATTAAGGATAAGGATACCTGTGATTTGTACATGGTCTATTCACGTGAAGATTTTATAGAGTGAAGAAAGGAAGTATGTGAGCTATTAGTGGCTGATGACAACCCTTTTAGATAAAATATCAGCTATGATTTTTTCCATTCCTTTGGGAATCTTCCCTTCTTCTAAACATCCAGCAAATCAGTGCCTGTTTGTCTTGAAAATTCTGACACCTCCAACACAGTTTTCTTCTGTGTCTATTAAGTTAGGTCCAACCAGTCTTGCTAATTTCATCTTAAGTCCAACTGCTAGTTCCCTCAGAAAATATTGGTTGCTGAGGTAACAGAGTCCAAATAGGGTGCTTGCACTATTGTTATTAACTAAAACAGAGCATTATAAGATGGCCAAGAGATCTTTTCTGTTGCGTATCTTCCTTCATCTTTATATGTGAATGTTCTAAGTATGATTTGATTTTGGAGGGTCATATGCCAGACCCTTTGTTAGCATTTTCCCAGTACATTTGAAATTATTCAATTGTTTTTTCCTTCAAATCTTATCGTGAGTTTGGGGCAAATATGCTGTGGTGTAAAGATTTATAAGGGATATGAATCTCTGTGTAAGGAACCATCCACAGAGAGAAAGGAACACACTCTACCTTGGCAAGTAAAGCAATGGTCCTGGAAGGGACCTCCTCCCAAGGTGGCAAGGCTTCAAGCATAGACTTGCCTATGTATTCTGTCATGTAGTCTGAGTGCCAGCAGAGTTTTTGGAGACAACATAAAGCTGATCCAAATTGATTATGAACTTTAGAGGCACAGAAAGTCATGAACAAGTCAAGGCCTATAGAGGCTACATTCTGAAGCAGTGCAAAGATCACCCACATATGAATGGAATCATGGATTTTAAAGTCTTGAAGATGTTTGATAATTTTAGATTTATATGTATGTGTGTACATATGATATACATATATGCATATGTATGTATATATCATATATGTTGTGTAAATGTGTGCATGCACATATACACATATATTTGTGTGTATACCTATATACACATATATGTACATAATATATATGTATGTCTGTGTATGTATACACATACCCCAAAATGGGATCTCCCCATGAAATACTTGGAGTTTCATTTTATGTTTTGTGGAATTCAAGAATTTTGACAACATTCAAAAGAGCAGTGAAAATGAAGCAATACTTATAAAAAAGTCCCAGATGCTTAAAGTAAAAGTGATAGACTCATTTGTGAATATTCAAGAATACAGAGAGGGGCCCAATAACAGTCTCCCCACATATAAAATGGCTTTATGAGAAGACACTTAAGCTGTTTTCCCTTCCCACTGAGGAAGGCATGAAGGTGAAGAAAAATAAATTGAACCACAGCAGGAAAGATTTAGATTACTGTAAAAAGCATTTTCTGACTGTAAGGGCCTTAGCGTATGGGGCCAAGTTACTGAACGAGGCAGTGGAGTTTCTCTCTCTAGAAGCTTTATATGGTTAGAAAAGCGGTCCCTGACAATATTTTCTGTATGCTTCCTTCCAAAGTGGGAACTAGTGATATCTTGAGTCTCCTTCTGACTTAAGAGTGTTCTCTGTTAACCTTCTTGATGCTGTTGTCAGTGTAAGACCTACTTTATAAACAGGAGAGGAGAAAATAACCTGCATGGGAGGAAAGGAGTAGTGCTTGTATTACCATAAGTAGGTCTGCATTTTAATAAGGCTAACATAGAACAAAAGTTTTAAATATGATGAAAACATCACACCACCACAGATGCTTGAGAAGAAATGAATCATACAGAAAAATTGAAAAACTTGTCTATCAACAAATTTAAAAATAGAGAACATACACATGAAAAATGACTTAATATACTTTGCAAAGGATCAGGACTTAGTATATAGTAATGGGCTATGAAAGTCCTAGACCCACATTATTTTTTAAATAAATTTGTATTGATGTCTTTTGACTTTAAATTACCTGAATTTCTCCTTGTATTCTTCCCTTGGCACAGCCCCTGGAAAATAGTAGTAACCTAATAAATGCATGTTTCCTTCATTCCTGATCCCAACTTCCTGAAAGGCATACCATTTAACAAATGTCTTTTGAAAGGTAAAACAAATTAAAAGGAAAAAGAAGAAAAAAATTAGCAAAATCAATCAATGCATCCAAAAAAAATAAAAATAAAGGAAATGAATGTAATGCTTCACATCCATAGGTCTTCATCTTTGCAAAAAAAAAAAAAAGACTGGAATGATGATATCTTCTCATATCCCTTCCTTGAGGTCATGCTTGTTCTTTATAATTCTTACTTTCATTGGTTTTGTAGTGGTTACTTCTATTTAAATTGCTATAGTCATTGTGCATATTTTCGTTCTTTTTTACTTCACTCTGCCTCAGTTAATATAGATCATTCATTGCTTCACTGTATTGATCATATCCATTACTTCTTATAGCATAGTCATATCCCATTAAATTCCTGTAACCCAATTTATTTACCCATTCTCCAACTGAAGGACATCTACTTTAATCCCAAAGTGTTTCTTTGTTACCACAAATTGCTGCTATATTTTGGTATATAGATATACACATATACACTTATATACATATCTATACATATACATATGTGTATAGATATATGAAGGGCTTAATAATTCCTTTATCTGCTTGTAAGATTCTATGATTTTGTGACATTTTGTTTGAGCTTTAAAGGACTGGTAGGAATTCATTAAGTGATGCAGGGAGTATTTGGGGCATGGAGACAGCTTGAGCAGAGACACAGAGAGAAGAGAGTGCCTAATAAAATGTCTTGCACACAGTAGGTGTTTAATAAATATCTTATGAATTGCAATCCACTTCTCAGAATAGACAGCATTGAACTATGTTAAAGGGACAAGAATTAGTTGGGTTTAATTGAAAAATAGAGTATGTGGTATGAATAGTATGAGAAAAACTCAAGTAAGGTGAAGTCACTGTAGAATGCCATAAATGAGGTGAAGGAGTTTGAATTTAACTCAGCAGACAATAAGAATTAAATAGAGGCATTTAGAAGACTAATGATGATGGAATTAATGTATAAGAAATTTATCGGTCACATGAAGAAAAGATTGGCTAGAGGAGAGAATAGAGTTTAGAAGAACTTTTTAGAAGCTATTCCAATAACAATAGTCTGGGCAGGAGGTAATAAGGGCAAATAAAGAGAGGGAGAATATGAGCAGTTCTCAGCCTCCCTTATTTACTATATTATGCATATAAAATAGGACAAATATCCAATTCAGAAACAAGAAGGGAATGGAATCTGCGAATTAGAGGCCCAAAGAGTTTGATTTAGAAGAAAAACAAACCTCTGAATATATTACCAAAGACATGGTTAGTAAACATCAAAAGAAGCAAGCAGTGATCATAAAAATACAACATAGTTTCATCAAGAATAGATCATGTCATTTTAATTTTGCTTCCTTGTTTGGAATTATTACTAGACTGGTAATTCAAGGAAATGTTATAGATATAATTTACCTAAATTTTAGCATATTTGACCAAGTCCATGTTGCCTATTCTTTGGATCTGATGACTCAAACCATTCTAAATCCACCCAGCAAAACTTTATTCTAGCCTACTACTTTCTGTCATTTCCACTAATAGTTCAATAGCAGTATAGAAAGAGGGCTCTAAGGGATTACTCCGTGGATATGTAGTGGGTTCTGTGCTATGTAAACTTTTTTTAATCAGTTATTTGGATAAAGGATTCATCAAGGTTACAGATGACATAAAACTGAGGAATAGCTACCCTCTGGTTGAGAGTCAAGATTCAAAACATATTGAAAAACCTAAGAACATTGGGATAATTCCTATGAAATGAAATTTAACAGAAATTAATGCAAAAATCTTATGTTGGATTTTAAAATAAACTGTCAAATTATAAGATGACTAGATAGCTGTTGATATAAAGAAAAAAAGATCTGGAGGCTTTTGTAGACTGATCACTAAATATGAGTTTAATATAGTAAACAACAAACTAATGCAATTTTAGGCAGCATTAAGAGAAGCACAATGTCAGGAATAAGGAAATAATAGCCTCTGCACTCTGCCCTCTTTATACCCCAATGGAAGTAATTTCTATAATTCTAGGTGTCATATTTTAACAGCAATATTAAGATTAGTTGGAAAATTCACAGAGGATAGCTACCAGAGGGGGAAAAAGGTCTTTAGTTCATAAGAATTAGGTATATTTAATCTGGATAAACATAAAGGTAAATAGGAATTTTTTTAATTGGAGACCAAAAAAAAAAATTGTGGAGAGCAGCATCAATAGCTCTGGCACAGAAGATAAGGATGGGGATAGTATTGAGGGTGAATGTGCACAGAAGGTAATGGGAGAGGGTTAATACTTCACTAAGCAGCATAAAGGACTATTCAATCATGAAGATAGTTGTACTGGGAGAAGGGTCAGAGTATATACCCCACCCTCATTCTTCACCCACTGTGAAGGTAGAGCATGATGACTCCCTCAACTGTTTGTACAGGCCCCCTCCCAGATTCAAAACTCTATACAGGATTGTGAGGCACTTGTTCTGTGATCTCTAGACCACTACAATGTAATGGGAATGTAAATTTTAAAGATCTTCCCTGCCCCTAGGCTAAAGTGCACCTGGATCCTGGGGTGGGAGGCTTGTTTTTCAGTTGATACTTTTTGATTGGCCAGTGGGTCCAAAAGGTTGTTACATTCTCTGAGCCAGGAGAAGGCTATATAAGCCCTGATGTGTAGCTTTGTTTTGGGGGCTCACTTTGAGAAGTGTTCTGTGATTTGATCTGGATTCTGGGAAGCCATTGTCCAGAGCCCCCCGGCTTTGAAAAACCCAGATGTTGATTTGGTATGGATGTAATGATTGGACAGTTTGGAAAGCTGTCTACTTGATCTGTTTCTGTCTTGATAATTCTGCCTGTATACTTTGAAGTTCAGGGTGCTGACCCTTTTCCCCTGAACGAGGTAAACGATATATGTTTGACTGATTAAAGTAAGCTTGTTAACCCATTTTGAGTTGCTTTCCTTTAACAAAGCAGATCCAAGAACCTGTGTTGGCAGCAAACCCTGAGGACATTTGGGGTGCTTGCTGCTACATACAGACAGGAAATATGACAGCCTTCTCCCTGGAAGCATATTGCCTACCACACGTTGGCTACCTTACACAAAATCTTGTTGATGTTCCCTAGTTTATATAACTCTGTGAACAGAGGAAGACTTGGGGTGCACATAACTACTGCTTTCAATCATTTGAAAGACACAGAAGACATGTTCTGCTTGGTCTTAGATGGCAGGACTATGAGAGGGTGGAAGTTACAGAGGCAAATTTAAGTGCAACATTACATAGGGAAAAACTTCCTAACAAATAGAGCTTCCAAAAAGTTGAATAGATTGCCTCCAGAGGTGGTGGACTCAATCCTTATTGGAGATCTCTAAACAAGAGCTAGATATCTACATTTGGGAAAAGTTGTAGAAGGGATTCTTCTACAGAAATGAGCCGGATTAGATGACCTCTGAGGTCCCTTCCATTTCTGACGCTCTTGGATTCTTCCATGTTTCTCAGCAAATTGGTCTCCAGACTCTAATTCTGTTTCATTCTTCATTGAAGTTTCTTTAGTAAAATTTTTTGAGGTCCCTCTGGTAGTTACCCTTCATCCCTCACATTCTTTTCCATGTACTCCTCCTAGTTCTCAAATCAATATTAGCTAAAGCCAAATCACCAAGGCAGTCTCTAAGCTCTCAGAGGAAGAAAAGGCAAGCAAGACTTGACCTGAGCATCCTTACTGGCCCACATGAAAGTACCTAAGAAATACCCAGCAAATCAAATAAAAATCATGAAACACCTCTCCCCCCAAAGATAAGTGTACCAAAGGAATTTGTAAAAATGTTGGATTGCATGTAAAACAGGAAGGAGTTTCTATTTTTTTTTGCCAGTGTAAAAATCAACCATAGAAAGGAGGGACTTTATCCTAGACTTTATTTGCTGAAGAAAATAATCACCTCCTAAGAGAAAATGTACACATCTATTTAACTCCAATGAGCTACAATTTAATCAATTATAATATCAGGTACTGTATAGTAGGTAGACAGCTGATCTCAGAGTCGGGAAGGCTATAGTGCAGGTCTCATCTCTGATACCCTGAGTAAGTCACTCAACCACTCAGTCCTGTCATATAGGACAAAACAGAACATGTCTTCAATGTTTCAAATGCTTGAAAATAGCAGTCAAGTGCACCCCAAGTCTTCCTTTGTCCACAGAACTATAACTAGGGAATACCAACAAGTGTTTTTTTTTTTTGAGATTGTCAACATATTGTAGGAGGTGTATTTGCTGGGGAAGAGCTGGCATGTTTCCTGACCATCCTTAGATGTTCTTAGGTGCCTTAGAGGTCACAGAACCGGTGTCTCATAATCCCTTGAGGAATTTTTGAGTATCAGAATGGGCCCGTAAGGAGCTGAGTTCTAGGGAACTATCAAAGACTTTGATTTTTGGCTCTCACTTCAACCCTCTGTTCCACTCTGTATGTTTGTGTGTGGAGGGAAAGGTTACAATAAATATGCACCATCCAACAAAACAAATTTCAATAACATCTATGTCCAAAAAAGTATGTCATATTCTTTATCTAGAGGCCATCACCTCTCTGAGAAGAAGTGGGAATTATGATTCAGCATAAGTTCTCTGGAATCCTGGTTGATCATTGCATTGAAAAGAGATTTTAGGTCTTTCCATGTTCTTATAGGTTTTTTTTTACAATGCTATCCTTATTGTATAAATTGTTCTACTTATTGTACTTGTTATTTTACTCTGCATTAGCTTATTTTTAATTAAAAAAATAGTTTCAGTTCCAAATTCTCTCCATCCTTCCAGTCCCCCACCCCCTACTCGTGGAGAAGGCAAGAAATTTAATACCACTTATACATATGAAGTCATGCAAAGCATATTTCCACATTAACCATTTTGCTAAAAAATTTAAAAAGCAAGAAAAATAGAACAGGAAAAATATATATCAATCTGCACTCAAATCTATCAGTTCTCTTTCTGGAGATGGATAGCATTTTTTGCCATGAGTCTTTTAGATTTGTCATGGATTGTTATGCCGATCAAATCACTAAAACTTTCAGAAGTGATTATCATAATAACATTGCTGGTATGTGTATATTATTCTCCTGCTCTGTTCACCTAATTTTACATCAGTTCATATAAGTCTCCCCAGGTTTTTCTGAAAGCGTGAACTTCATCACTTCTTACAGCACAATGGTACTATAGACAGTGGTTCCAAGAAGTTGTAGTATGCATAGCAATCACATTCTAATGAAACCATCTAGCCAGACAGTCTAAATCAGGTTGAGTGTAACTGACAGGCTTCAAACCTATTGGTGAGTTAGGGGAAGGTCTACCCAAGTATATTGCCCTGATGGAATGAGCAGATAAGAACAATCCTTTCCAATGAAGGCAATTGAAGCGGGTGTTATGGGCCCCTTAGAGTTTGGTCAAACATCAAAGATGCTAAGGTCATCCACTGCATTCGGGGCCACTGCCAGTTCTTGCCACCAGACTTTGGTAACTTTGGAAGAGAGAATGAGGCTGATGACTTTGCACAATTTTGCTTCATTTAAATCCAGTTCAGGTGCAAATCAAAACATGACTTACAATGTCATTTGTCCTCTTTGAAAAAGGAAAAACAACAATTCCATCACAATCATATGCCATAACTTGATCAGCCATTCCACAATTGATGAACATTCCTGCAGGTTCTAATTCTTTGTCATGAAAAAAGAGCTGATATAAATATTTTTATACATATGGGACCCTTCTATTTTCTCTGATCTCTTTGGAGAATAGACCTTCTAGTGTCATTGCTAGGTCAAAGGTATGTAAAGCTCTTTGGGTATAGTTCCAAATTGTTCTCCAGAATGGTTGGAGTAGCACTACAGCCCTGTTTTTTCACATCCTCTCCAGCATTTGTCATTTTCCTTTTATGTCATCTTAGCCAATTAGATGGGTTTGAGGAAGTATCTCAGAATTGTTTTAATTAGCATTTCCCAAATTCTTTGTAATTTAGTGTTTGCATTAGTTAATACAAGTCTAATGGGAATGTAAATTTAAAGATCTTCCCTGCCCCTAGGCTAAAGTGCACCTGGAGCCTGGGGTAGGAGGCTTGTTTTTCAGTAGATACTTTTTGATTGGCCAGTGGGTCCAAAAAGTTGTTACATTCTCTGAGCCAGGAGAAGGCTATATAAGCCCTGATGTGAGGCTTTGTTTTGGGGCTCATTTTGAGAAGTGTTCTGTAATTTCATCTGGATTCTGGGAAGCCGTTGTTGAGAGCCCCCCCTCAGCTTTGAAAAACCCAGATGTTGAAACCCAAATGTTGATTGGGTATGGATGTAATGGTTGGACAGTTTGAAATCTGTCTACTTGATCTGTTTCTATCTTGATAATTCTGTCTGTATATTCTGAAGTTCGGGGTGCTGACCTCTTTCCCCTGAACTAGGTAAACGATGTATGTTTGACTGATTAAAATAAGCTTGTTAACTCATTTTGAGTTGCTTTCCTTTATCAAAGCAGATCCAAGGACGTGTGTTGGCAGCAAACCCTGAGGAAGCTTGGGGTGCTTGCTGCTACAAAATGGTGTCACAAACAGGATCTGTAGAGTAAAAGGAAAGTATGGGGGCTGGGATGATTGTTTGTTTCCCAGTTGTGGTAGCTGTGACTATGGAGCCATGGACCAGGAGAGAAGAATGGCCTGCATGCGGACTTCGCTGAGCTGAAAGCAGGAATGGTGAGCTGCCTGCATCAGGGCCTGGACAGAATCCAGGAGTGGCTGCCGCCTGCAGGAAGAGAAGGAACCCAAGAGTTCAGAATTCAGCCACAGGAAAAGATAAGAACTGAGCAGCAAAGCAGGCACTGAATGTGTTTCCTTGCTGCATCCCACAGTTTGGGACCCAGGGGGAGGATGGACTTGTGACTATGGTGGGTGGGATGAAGTACTGTGAACCCCCAAGGACCCCACCTTGTTGGTTTTGTTGCTCAGCCCCCTCTCTGTGCTTGGAAGCAGGGGCTGGAGCTGTGTAAGGGGAAGGACCACCCCCCCCCAAGAGAACTTTATTTGGACTCTTGTTTTGAATTGAAGTGATAATGCTACGTACTTTGTGTTTGTTTAAGGCCCAGTGGCTACTTTGGTAACTTTAGTTCTGTGTCTTGAAAATGTGACCTAAGAGCTCTTTAGTGCTGATTCAAAAGTAAATTGACTATGCTATGGTCATGAAAGGTCTTGGGGCCGAATGTAATGGGAATGTAAATTCAAAGATCTTCCCTGCCCCTAGCCTAAAGTGCACCTGGAGCCTGGAGTAGGAGGCTTGTTTTTCAGTAGATACTTTTTGATTGGCCAGTGGGTCCAAAAGGTTGTTACATTCTCTGAGCCAGGAGAAGGCTATATAAGCCCTAATGTGAGGCTTTGTTTTGGGTCTCACTTTGAGAAGTGTTTTGTGATTTCATCTGGATTCTGGGAAGTCATTGTTGAGAGCTCCCCCTTGGCTTTGAAAAACCCAGATGTTGAAACCCAGATGTTGATTGGCAGATGCAAGAACCTGTGTTGGCAGCAAACCCTGAGGACGCTTGGGGTGCTTGCTGCTACAACAAGTCTCCCAAGGTTTCTCTGAAATCACCTTTTCACCATTTCATATAATACAATAGTATTTCAGTTACTTATATATAATATTTTATTTAGCTATTCCCTAATTGTTGAGCACTCTTCACTTTCAAGATCTTTACTATTACAAATGGAAGTTGTGAGAAACAAATAATTCTCTCTTACATCTAATAAGTAATCATTGAATTAGGGCCAAGGTTTTTTTCTACTTCCTCATCTAGAAACCAACGGTGGGGGAAATATCTCTTAAAGATTTACTCAGACCAAGATCTAATCAGAAAGTAAAAGAAATTCTAAGTTTGGACTAATGGCTATATATCTGCTCAATGTGTTTGCTCAAACAGGTCTGAGAAAAGGTTGATTCCCCCTATTATCAAGACAGGTGATATGGAAATCAATGTCTCTTTGACCAGAATTTGCATGACCTAAGTCACATACCACAAGACCTTCATTTTAATAGAGCCCACACTTTCCATTGTGTTCACCAATCTGACTTGATTGCCATCCCTCAGGAACATCTATACTTTGAAGGGCATATGAACTGTGACCACTAGGGGCCTTTGGTCTGAGACAGGATGGCCAAATGATCATATTTTTATTAATAACCTGCTGCCTTATTAATAAAATTGTAGAATTACCCAGAAACTATGTCTCTCAAACCTTTTATATTGTCACAAGGAACTAGAAATATTGTGTATATAAGGATCCCTTCCCTCTTCTACCTTGTCAATCTTAGTTTCTGACTAGCTCACAATTAGCTATTTGAGCACAACTTTATTGTGATTATGCCCGAGGATCTATGATTTTTCCCTTCAATTTACTTCAAATTATAGAAGACAAAAAATCAATAAAATATTAGAGTTCATCTAGTATAATCCCTACATTTTAAAGTCAAGCCTCGGAGAGTTTGTGGACCAAGCCATTCAGACCTTTAGTTTGAAATCCAGGCCTAAATTAAGTCTCCTGGTTTGAGGTCTAATACCCTTTTCTCACTCCCAGTTGTCTTCTGTTATCAATACTCAACTCGAGGGGGATTATGAAGATGTAACTGTGGGTAATAACAGAGCAGGGTCATTGTCGTAAGTAACTATCTGGTACATTTACTATTTGTTGAATTGGTACAATAGTCAAAAGACTTGGATTTGAGTCAAGGACATCAAGGGTCATCAAGTTTAATCCCCTCATTTTATAAATGGGTAAACTGAGTCTAATGTCAAGGTCACATGGATTATATAGATCAGAGGTGGCATCTGAACCCAAATTACCAGTCAATATAATTTCATATCATTCCACTTCTATTCCTTTGTTGTGCTTTCTGTTTACATTGTTGTAGTCACTTTTTATATAGTTACTGTTTATTGAACTTTGTGTCAATTCATATAAATCTCCCCAGCATCTTGGTGTTCATCATAGTCATCATTTCTTATAACACCTTGTGCCATGTGTTCCAGTTAGAATACATTTGAATGGCCTTAACTTTTTCTTGTTGACTTATCTACTGATTGAGAGTACCTTCCATCCTCACCCTCCAGGAATTCTAGGTGGTTCACACATCATCTCCCTTTGGCTGCTAGAGCCAAAGTCTCCTGTTTTGTTGTGATCATGATTTCATATTTAGCACTTAAATATAAAAGTATTACTAGCATCAAAATGATCATTAAATTCATTCTTAAGAATTCATGTTATTCACGAATTTCTTTCCTCTGTTATTGTTTATTCTAATGTCTCAAGAAAGGGAGGTGACCTTCATATTTTGGAGACTATGAGAGACACAAAAGCTCTGGCAGGACCTATTAAGCGGAAAAGCTTAAAATATGGGTCAAGTTATAGACCTTCTAAATAGACCCTTGTGCTAACAGTGAAGAAGAATATCACACTTGATGTCTCAGCTCTAGAGAAGCTTACAATTCCACTAGGGAGATAAGACATATGTACCTATAAAGATAACTAACAATATGTACAAGGCATTATGTAATGAGTGTGAAATGAATGAAAGAAAAATAAACTCCCTAGGAATAACCTATCCATTTGTAAGGAGGAGAAAAGCTCGTCTGGATCCTTTGGTGACTTCACAGCAGGTGAGGAAACACAACTTATCCATGAGTCGCTTGATAAGATCTCATTAACCCTTGGTGAGGACTCCTTTCTATTCTCATTCTGTTTCAGCCATGCATTGTGCTGTAAACAGGCCATGCTCTTAGGATATATCCCTTTAAGCTGGATTTAAAAGACAAGACAAATGTCACTCATGTAACCTGACTGAATTTGATTTGTAGCTTAACTATCACATTATAAATCTTTTAATTAAAACTTGTAAAACAAACTGCAGTATTAATCGTTTCTTAATCAGCATCATACCTGCTGCCTACTCAACATCAGCCTAAGTCACCCAAGGGAAATAGAGCCACTAAATAATACCCTTGTACTTAGGAGGATTCCATTCAAACTCACCCCATCCTATGCTGAAACATTTAATTGACTAACCTTAAATTTCCCTATTCCTACAAGATAATATGTACCCAATTCTCATGCACATTTATTAATTTCCTTTCAGGGGTTGGAATGAATATTAGTTGAGCTTTTATTAAAGTAAAGCTGACTGGACTAGTTGATTTTATTGAATTATATAAAAAAGTGAAGAATAGCAGCAAAAAGAAGATAGTAATTAGTAATAGAGAGATGAAATTTGAATAAATATGGGGGGGTGGAGAATGCGAGCATGATATAATGACCAAACTTGAAGAAGAACAAAAGTTGTTACTTCCTGACTACAGGGATGAGAATGTAAGGTTGGAGTTGGCTCAGTACTATTATATGATTTTTCATAATACCAACAACCACAGAATAGCAGTATATAATATGATACCATCCTTCAATTATTGCTAAAGAGATCCTTTGGGGCAGTCTTGTATCTATCCAGAGCAAACATAAAATCAAAAATTTCTACCTCTCTTCTGTTCTCCTGACTGATCTTATGTGGATATTCTGTTTTTGAATTTCAGTCTTTCATTATCCATTTCAACTCAATTCAGTAAACATGGGTTTATTACCCATCAAGCATTTTGGTAGGTTCTGAGAGAATTACAAAGGTACACAACAAAAATAATTGAGCACTTGTATTACAGCAACCATGAGGTAGGTAGCAAAAATATTGTTATGCCCATTTTACAGATGAGAAAATTGGACTTGCAGAATTTAAATGCTGTGATCAACATTATACAGTTAGTTAAGAAATGCTGGGGGCGGCTAGGTGAATAGAGCACTGGCTCTGGAGTCAGGGGGACCTGAGTTCAAATCCAACTGCAGACATTTAACACAAAAACTAGCTGTGTGATCTTGGGCAAGTCACTTAACCCTAATTGCCCCCCAAAGAAAAGAAAAAAAAAAAAGAAATGTTGCCTGATTTCTATTCCAGTGTACTTTCTACTGTGCTACATTGTCTCAAATAAGACAAAATCTCTGCTCTCAAGGAGTTTACAACCTAGCATAATAGGAGCATGTCAGGTCATCACCCATAATGGTTGACTACCATCCAATCCTATTGTTCATTTGTGGCTAAGGCAAAGAAGCCATCAGTCATTGGAGAAAGTCCAAACCTATGAGCCTACAAAGATATTAGATAAAATAATAATCATTCAAATTTATCTAGAACTTCAAAGTTTGCCAAGTGCTTTCCTACAAAAAAATTCATATGATAGGTGGCATGATTATTATAACTTCTATTTTACAGATGAAGAGACTTGGAGAGTTTAAGTGACTTGCCCACAGATAAATTTAGGGTCATTATCAACACCAGGACTCACCCATTTCTTCTGACTCTAATTCTAATGCTATTTTTCACTACAGCCTCTACAAGTAACCATAAAATAAACAAAAAGAAAACAAATTAAATACCGTAAGCAAAATTGGCCCTATATGGGTTGACCACTCTCTGGGCCATGTATGTACAATATACTATTTCCCTCTAGGATCATCCCACTAGGTATCCACTAGGCTTTCTTCTTCTATGACCTGGTCATATCTAGAAAATGAAAACAGAATTCAAATTTAAGTGAAATGTATTTGGGTGTTAAACCAACTTTAACGCAATGATATCCAAGCCATATATAAAATGGGTTTGAGATTTTCCTATTTTTCTACTATCTTTCCCAGCCACATAAATAAATTAAAGATGAATAGCATATTTTTATTGACCATTTGCTTCAGATCTCAGTAAAGCTCACGATTTCAGATTAGTAGGGAATAACACCTACAGTTCTGACAGTAGATAAGAGCTTAGATATTTAGGCAATGCTGCCTATAATCCTCATTCTCCCTTGAAGTTCTGAATCTCTGAAGGTTTCATTTAATGTGTAATTAACTATTCATTACCCAAAGTTTCAAATTTACATGTATTCAAAAGCAAGAACAGAATTATTTATAACAAATTCCAGTTCCTTGGTATATAAAAGAGGATAATTATGCTAAACTTCTAGAACTTACCTCATGGGCCTTTTATGAAGATGAAATTTTATCATATTTGTAAACTCTTGGCCAACATTAAAGTTCTATAGAAATTCCAGCTACAATGTCATGACTGTTGTTTCTGTTATTATTATTTAACAATGTTATTACCCCTTCTAACTTCTTTCTTGGTTTCCATTCTATATTCTGTCTTAGTTTTGGCATGTTCCATGATTGATATATGCACTAGTTAAACGGATAATATATTTCTGGTTCTAGAATGAAAAATCATGGCTTTAAGTCAAGGGTCTGATATATTTACTGGTTGTGTGACCTTTGACTTTACCTCTACAGCCTTCTGTTTCCTCATCTGTAAAATGAAGACATTAATACTTGCTTCCCTATATACCTCATGTAGTTTTTGTTAAAAAACTAGAGTGCCATATGGATATGAGGCAATGAAATGAATTATAGAACACCTAAGTTGCATGATTTTTAGAAAGTGTTGTTACAATAGCTGCAATAAAATATGCCCTAATGTGCAATATTATCAACATTTTCTCATACACACTTGAATAATAAATCAATGCTATTTTACCTGCTGACTTTCCATTGTTTCTGATCCACTAATCCTCAGCTCTGAATAACTCCCCCTGGTTCCCCAACTGCTTCTCTTAGTCTAGTAAACAGTGAGAAAAACAACATACTCTTGTGAACTGGTCCAAAGATTTACAAAAGCAATTTGGAATTATGTTTGAGAGAGACTAAAAGGTTTATTCCCTTTGACATGGATATCCAAAGATATATAGATATGTATCTCAAAAAGTTCAAAGATAGAATATGCACCAAAATATTCACAGTAGTATTGTATATATGTTAGGGGAAATAAACACTGGAATTAAATAGATGTCCAATAATTGGAGAATGGTTAAACAATCTATGATAAATGAATGAAAAGGAATATTATTATACTACAAGAAATAGCAAATATAAAGAATTCAGAGAAGCATGAAGAGAACAATGGAAGGAAAACAATATACACAGTGATAACAACAATGTAAACCAAAATAATAAGAAAATAAAAACAAATATTAAACAACTGTATTAACCAAAATCAGCCCCTAAAACAAATAAAGGAAATATACCTCCTTCTATTGATTGTACAAATAGGGGGCTTTGAATGTGTGCCATTGTATATACTTTTGGACACAGTCAATTCATTGGTTAATTTTAGTTAATTGTTTTCCCTGTCTCTTTTGAAATCTTTATTCATAAGGATTATTTCAATAAAAAGAGGAAGGGGAGGGACGTATCTGAAAAGTAAAGTGAAGTAATAAAAAAGACATCAATAAAAATAGGATAAAATTTAATCAGAAAAAGAAAAACAATGTGTACTACATGAAGTAAGCACATAATTTATTTAATGAATGCTGGTTGGTTAAATGGATGAAGTAATGAAATTACAATGAAATAATCTGCTATAAATTTATACTGCATAACCTCAGCCAAGACCTTGGGTTTATATTCACTTGATATTGGTTCCTATCACATCCCCTCAAGTCCTGTGCTTTGCAAATTTATCCTTTCAAAATGGATGACCTTGCTTCTGACTTTACTGAGATTGTAACAGAATGTAGATGTCTAATTACAAACATTTCCATGGGTCAGAACTTCTCAGTGTCTTGACCTTTCTGCTCTTGTCTCAATGGAAAAGGTAGCCCTACTTCTGGCCAAAGCTAAGCTCTCTACTTGTGTCCTGTATTTTATACCTTCTTACGTTACTCCACCAATTATTCCTTTTCAACATCTTCCATTTCTGCCTCCCCACTGACTCCTTTCCAACTTCCTATAACCATTATATGTTGTCAATAATTTAAATAAAAATAATTTCTCCTTGAACCTCCTAATTCTTCAAGGTGCCATGCCAACTCTTTCCCTTTTGCTTCCAAACTTCTTAAAAGTTATTAGGCTCCTATATCCTCATTACAACAAACTCCTCAATCCCTTGCAATCTTAATTTTTGTCTCCACTCTTTACTCAAATTATTGTTCTAATCTCCGTCTCAATGCCTTAAGTGTCTTCTATTTCAGCTAGCACCTTTTGTTTTAACTTACATTTTCCTTTAGGTACAAAAGATGGAATTGATGATGCTAAGGACTGTTAAAGGTCCTCTGGACTTGTCTTTTTTAATTGTCATAGTTTCCAGAAACACTGAACCCAGAGCATATAGGAGGCCCTGAATGTGTCAAGGATGAAGCCCCCACTGAGCTGACCTAATGTGTTGTTTGCATCCCAAACTGGCTTCCCTCTGTGTCTTTGGGAGTTGATAGGTGCTGGTCAGTCTGTGCCAGACTGGGAAATTTGCTTTTGCAGCTGGGACCCTGTAGATATAGAAACCATACTATCTTCATGGTCTAGCAATGCCCAAGAGAGAAGAATGTGGTTTTTTCCATCACTTTGCTCCTCCCCTTTGGGAAGGGTTTTGTCCTTTTCCACTTTTACTACACTTTTCCCCCTCCCATGCCAGGCTCCTTTAAGTGTTTTGTTTCATCCTCCTTCCTTTGTCCTACTGTCATAAATAAGCAAACTTCTGCATGAACCTTGAAGTCCTTGGGTTCCACATGTATGTTCATTTCTCTTGTCCTAAATCAAGTTCTCACATAAGTTTCATGAAGTTGTGATTGCCTGTTGACAAGAGTGAAGAAGGTACTTTGATGGCATGAAAGACTCCTGTGAGTCTCCAAGTATCAGGGAGGGGATCAGTAAGAAGATTTTAAAGAGGGAAGTGGCCTTTTCTTTTTGTACGTCTTACTCTGGCTCTGGCTTATCAGATTTGAGCTTCTAACACTGACTGCAGAGTCATCAGTTTTTATGTCTAAGACTCTTCTTTCTCCAGTTCTCTGGAATAGAGGGTCCCAACAACAAATTCCCTTTGAGGTTTCCAGATGCACTGGCCACACACTGGGAGGAGAGATTCAGGAAAGGAAATGAAGTCCACATCCTGTTGATCAGTCAAAGGGGATGGTTCACCTAAATTGTCATCCAGGAAGTGGATATCAGTCACCAGTCACAAAAACCTGAAGGTCAGTGAGATAATTTCTTCTTTCCCTTTTCTCTTTTGTCTGTGAGACTAATAATGCTTGCCAAAATGCCTCTATATGAGCCTATCTCTTTAACAACAATAAGATATTGAGAAATAACAGAATCATGGGCGTTTTTCTTTCAAAACCTACCTAGGATATGCCCCTAATGCCCAGGAATTTTAACCCCAGACTTCTTAATTATCCATTTTGCTTCAGTAAATGTAACTTAATGTGTATGTGAGTGAGTAGTCCTTTTAGCATCATGATGAAAAAAGGACAGATGGAAAAAAGAAAGGGAAATGAGTAGAATAGGGGCAATGATTTAATCTACTTATGATTTATAAGAAAGTTTAGATTAAATAATAATCTGGGAAAGACAACAGCATATGCTTAGTTGGTATTGAGCTGATGACTATAGATGGAGACACATGCTAGGTATTGAGGATGTGGACACACAAATGAAAGTCTCTCCCCTCAAGAAATTTATATGCTACTGGGGGAATTCAACATGTATACAGATGTGTAAATGCCTGAATGGAGAGAGCACCAAATGTCACTGGAAATCAAGAAAAGATTCCTATAGGAGGTACCACCTGAGAGGCCTTGAAGGCAGGTAGGTAGCAAAATAGATATAGTGCTGGACTTAATGTATGGAATACCTGACTTCAAACCCAGCCTCAAGCCACTTAATAACTGTGTATCCATTGCTTGTGCAGCTGGAACCCTATAGATATGCAAACCATACTATCTTCCTAGTCTAGGTAAAGCACTTAACTGCTGTCTGCCTATTTTCTCAGCTGTAAAATTGGGATAATATGCCTACCTCTCAAGGTTGTTGTGAGAATCAAATGAGATAATATTTAGCATGATGCCTGGCATATAATAATCACTTAACAAATGTTCATTTCCTTCTATCCTGTAGAAGTTCTTTTTTTTAAGCAACTGAGGTTAAGTAACTTGCTCAAGGTTACGCGATCAGTTATTTTTGGGTGTGGTGCTAAGTATCTGAGCCCGGATTTGATCCCAGGTCTCCTGACTCTGGGGCCAGTGCTCTTACTGCGCCACCTGGCCACCCCTCCTGTAGAAGTTCTAAGAGTTAGAGTTCAGAAAGAATGAATCTCAGGCATAGAAGACAACAAAGGTGTGGAGAAGGCTGAGTTTGAGTCAGATGGGAACAAGACTGTAAAGGATTTTAAATACTTCACTGTGCAGATCACCTAAGCAAGGTACCTGAAGGTTAGACATGTGTCTTACAAATATTAATTTGGAAGAAAAGTTGAAGATGGATTAAAAAGGAGAAGTGGCAAAAACAGAGACCTCTTAGGAGGCTATCACAATAGATCAGGCAAGAAGTGATGGAGGGCCTGCCATAAGACTTTGGGAGGGAAAAGAAGGGGATGAATGTGAGAGATGTTACGGAGAAACAAGATTTAGCAATGGACTGGACAAGGCTGGTGTTGATGGGGAAAAAGGTGATGTGAGACAATAGAGTGGAAAAAGTCAAGGTGAGGCCAAGTGACTCCAAAATCACCCATTTGGGTGGGTAACTGGAAGGACAAGGGTGCCTTCAAAAGAAAAAGGAAAGTTTGGAAAAGAATTGGGTTTAGAGGAATAGATGATAGGTTCCATTTTAGATATGTTAAGTATGAAATGTGAATGGGACATACACCCAGGTGGAGATCTTCAAAAAGAACTGGAGATAAGGACTTGCTTTTTAAAGAGAGGTTACTAAAAACAGAATTTGGAATTTTTCAGATAGATGACTAACTGAACCCACAAGAGCTGAAGATTGCTTAAGGTTAGTACAGGTAGAGAAGTGACCTAAGATGTCTAGTTAGGGAGGTGATGAGAATCATAAAATTTTGAGCTGGGAGGTAGCTTGGGGATCACATGTAGTTTAGTGCTGTAATGTTACATATAAGGAACTTCAGGTTGTAGGATTTCTGAGAAACACTTTTCTGCCCTTTGGAAATGTCTTCATTTAGGCAAGGGCAGGAAGTTTGGGGAGGGAGGGAAGTCCTTATGATTACCTCCCTGTCCACCATCAATTTATTGACTCACTTTAGTGAACTAAGTCTTATTTTCCTTCAAGGACATATCTATCGTGAATTCTTGGGCCTTTCTTCCACCCCTACCTTGACAATCTTCTTACTTGCTTGTTGGTGCCTGAAATTTCATTAACTGGAGGAAAAGTCTTTCATTCTAGAATTAGAGATAAAAGGCTTAAAATGCAAATGAAAGGTTGCAAATGCATAATCCTCAACCAACAAGTATGAATTACTCCTTATCCCCTCCTTTCCTATTTTTTTTTTTTTGTGGAGAGGTAAGGCCAGGATAACAAGAGTAGAAACCAAGCCATAACTGGGAATTCCTGTGCTGGGGCAAAGTTAGTTGGGTATATGGCAGTTAGATGGCACAGTGGATGGAGTGCCAGACTTGGAGTCACAAAGACCCATCTTTCTGAATTCAAATCTGGTCTCAGATACTAACTGTGTATCCCTAGGCAAGTCACTTAATCTTGTTTGCCTCAATTTCCTCATCTGTAAAATGATCTGGAGAAGGAAATGGCAAACCACTCCAGAATCTCTGCCAAGAAAACCCCAAATGGGGTCATGAAGAGTTGATCCAATTGACATGACTGAACAACAATGAGAACTAGTAGATAGGCCCATCTCTGGAGCTGTTGCTATGGAAGAGATATTGTCTCAATCCCCTAGAAAGTCTAACCTTTGTCCCATAAGAGATTAGGGAAGTGGAAGAAATCAGAAAGGGGATACCAGTTACAATGTGTTAGGATTGATGGTCCTTGGATGTATGTGTTATGTAATAGTGTGGACTGGAGGAAGACCACAAGGTGAGGTGAAGTAACAAAAATAACTATGAGAAAGAAATTCACCTTTCCAGAAAAGAAGGATGTCTCCCTATAGATGAATTCCAAGTCATGGCTATGGGGTACCTGAAACAAAGATAGAGATCCCCCTGAAAGGATGGGAAAAGATAGAGAAAGAAGACACCAGAAATACAGAAGACTCACTTCAAAGATTTTGTAACATAATCTGAGTTTGGTCCATGTTTCATATAAGAAGGTGGGAGCAAACAAAAGATATTGTTGAGTGGGTGAAAACTTGAATGCTTTTATATGATTTCAATAGAGTCAGGCAGAATAGCTTGGATGGAGTGAGTACTGGACCTGGAATCAGAAAGGCCTGAGTTCAAATCCAGTCTCAGATAATTACTAGCTGTATGACTCTGGACAAGTCACTCCATCTGCCTGCCTCAGTTTCCTCATCTTTGAATTGAGGATAATAGTAGCACCTAGCTCACATGTCAAAAAATAAAATGATATATTTGTCAAGCATCTTGCCCACTTTAAAGTGGAATATCAATGCTAGTAATGATGATGACAATGATGACAATGATGATGACATAACAGACGGGATTCAGTATCCTGGGATTTAACCCTGGTTTTTAACCAGTCAACCTGTGTTAGTTGCTTAATTTCTCTGGGCTTCAGTTTACTCATTTATTAAATGAAGTAGGAGGACTTTGTGATCCCTCCTCAGCTCTAGAAGTCAACGCTTTTCATAAGTATAACCAGAGTGTTCAAGTAAATTAATGCAATATTGTCCCTAAGCTTCATACTGACTTCTTTCAAGATAAGATTCTTTCTAAATCTTCCCTCCCCAGAGCACTCAAAGTTTCCACCCCCCACTTCCTAGCAACATCGTCATTGAAGACAATGCTACCTCATCAATACATTTTCATTCACCTTCAAAATTTAAAGTCAGTCTTTCATGGGCATATTTCAGTGTCAGAGGAGGCAAAAGTTAAAAAGTGACTGCATTCCTTAATGAATTTATGAAAATATTCAGTCACTGCTGTAATACTAGCAATGCTCTTGGAAGATAAAAGAATGATAATAATCGGACACCTTCAAATAAAAACCCACCTAAAACTCATTCTTCATCTTGCAAGCAGTCTTATCTTAAGCCAGTGCTTTTTCATATTTAAAGGAATTCATTTTCCTTTTCATTTCAGTTTGATCTTAGGAGGAGATATTAACTCATAGCTGGTCCAACAGCAAGTGGAGTTCAATTGTTAAAAGTTTCTGGGTTTCTTAATCTGGGCAGTTGACACTTGGTAGAAAAAAAATCAAAGATGTTACACAACCTTATGACATTTTTTTTTCCTTTTATCAGCCAGAGGGTTTTTTCAGCTAAATGACCTTTTTCATATCATCTTCTTCCCGGATTTTTGTCTTCACATCCTTCCAATTCCTAGTATATATTCATTATCCTCACCATCCATCATTTCCATAGATGAGGGTTTGGCCATTCTTTGAGCTCAGTTCAGGAAGGAACTGAGGACCCAGGAAAGCATCATTAAACCTTTAGACATGTTCCACAATGGTTGTACCCTGAAAGCTTGATCAATTCAGAAATATCTATTGTTTTCCATCCTTCCACAGAACTTGATCCAAATTTGAAAATCATGTAAACATTACTGTCTACCTAATTAAAATCATTATTAAAACAGATTTTGTTAAGCATCTTTTATGTGCAAGACACTGAGTTCAATGCTAGAGACAGAAAATAAGAAATGAGCTCTTGTATTAAAAATCTTTCATTCTGCTAAGATTTGGGTTTTCATTAAGAATAATAATTGAGTCATAAAAGTTCTCACACAGTGCTTTATATACATTATCAAAGTTAAGCCTCACAACAACCCCTAGATATGAATAGTGAGGTATTATTATCCCATTTTTAAAAAAAAAACAGATTTGTGATTTCATTGATTTAGGGTACTCGCATTGAGGAAACCAATTTTACCAATGATTACCATATGTTCTGAAACTTGAAGTCTTAGAAAGTTACCTAAGGCAGAGAGAGATTAAGAAATATCTGTTTTACAAATGATGAAACTGAGGTTCAAAGAAGTTAAGTGACTTGCCCAAGGGTACAGAGCTAGAAGCTGAGTGACTTGCCCAAGATCACATAGTTGGTAACTGTCAGATTGGAACATGGGGTTTCCTGACTGCAAGTCCAATGTTCTATGTCCTGTATGCTCTATTGAAATCACTCCCTGTCTTGAGAGGACAAATAAATACCAACATGCCATAGAGAACATCACTTTGGAGCACTTAAAATATGTGCATTTCATTTTTAAAATTCATATGTAAAATTTCCCCTGGTTTACCAGAACCAGCTAGCTAATGCTATGTTCTAGGTGCCTTCCTACCTTACTTGCCCCTAATTCTCTGTAAAAAAAATCTCTGTAGCACCAACCAATACAAAATGTAGACAGTTTCTCTCAGGTTTATTGATTTATACCAACATTGGTTATACGTTCTTTATCCTCTTTCTTCCCTTTGCTTCATTGGAAAAATGGGGAAAATGCAATTCTATAAACTTCTTTTTATGACTATCTTCTTCCCCTTTCTAGGAGAGAAGAGTTCTGGCTTCTCCAGAAAATATGTTTCCTGCCTAGAGATATTAAAATCTCCAAAAGCATAGCAAGGGTACCTGAAAAAAGGGGCTCATCTCACTTCTGCTATTTGAATAGCAGCTGAGCCATCATCAATCCAGGGCTATTTTATCTGGTGGTAACTTGTCAAGACAGTCCCTGTGCTACACCGGTCCAGCATGTCAGGGCTTTCAGTCCCAAATGGCAATCTTTCCTATAATTGACACAATGTCATTGTTTCATCCACAGGTCAGGAAAACAATGAGACATCCCAGCTCCTGCTGAATCATTAGGTTTCAGAGCAACCGTGGAAATGCATAGTAATAAAGATGCTGTTCATCCATCTTTATGCATTTCATTCAAGTAAAGCAAAATAAATATATAGACCCTGAGATCATGTTTGAAGAGATAATAGTAACATAAGTCTTGATAAGCACAAGGGAAACATTGAAAATTTTATTTTGAACCATAAATAGGGATATTTTTAACTAGTACTGTGTTGATGATGTTTAATGATTTTTGATCACCAATGATAGCCCTTTTCCCTCTGGAACTTACTCCATGGAACCCTCCTGATCTTACTGTTTAGTGCCTTAACTAATCTCTACTTCAGGCACATATCAGTCACACTTAATTTTACTCCCCTGCTACTTTTTCATCATCCACCCTGCCTCTGTAGAAGCATTCAAGTTGTGACCAACGGTTCTCGAACATTGCCAAGCATACTGACCACTACCCTGGTGAATTATCTAGAGAAAAATGATATCACCAGAAGGCCCATAGTTATAAAGACTCTATCTCTGTGGTTTTTCATATGCTATTTAAATATTTTTATTTAGCTATATTTAGGACCTTTAGCTTCCTAATGTATAAAAATGAGGGCTTTGGGGGTTTATTTCATTACCATTTTTTATTGCTGATTTTTAATAGTGCTCATTCCTGGAGAGTCTAAGGCAGGTAACTCCATTGGGGTCAAGAATTCCAAGCTTCAGTCTGGCAATATCTGGCACCAATGTGATGATGCTATCGCCTGAGGGAACCTACAGAGAAACCAGGCCACCTAAGGATGGAAGAACCAGTCAAAGTTGTAAACAGAAATCAACATTTCCATACTTATTAGAATAGAATCAGATCTATGAGTAGTCACGGGAATTCCAGGTGAACTAGGGAAACTGGTCTTCAACTGATCAATTAGTTGATAAATCCTCTCCATTCATTTCCAGCATCAGTAATATAAATAGCATTTCTACCCCCACTGAAATATATATGATATGGAACAGTATGTTTTCACCTTTCCTCTTTGGCAGTGTGGTTTGGTGCTTGCCTTTAAATCCAGAGAAACACCATTGTACAGCACTGAATTCTATTTAAATCAATGTGACATATCCTAGCATAAATAACCTTATTTTTTAAAATTTAATCTGTCATTTCTATTACCTCCTGCACTGATCATATTTTTTAAAAATGAAAAAAAATCCTTAATACATAATTTCATAAAAAAGTAAAAACAAATTTCCACATTGGCCAAGTCAAAAAATTTCCAAAATGTTATTTTTCTTTCTGCATCTTAAGTTCATCATTTTTCCAAAGGGAAGGTAAGTGCTACATTTTATCTTCATCCTTTTGTTTTAGCATTCCATTGATCAGAGTTTTAAAGTCTTTCAAACTTGTTTTTCTGTACAGTATTATCATCATTGTAAATATATATACATATGTATGTAAGTATATTTCTAGTTCTATGCATTTTACTCTGCATAATTTTATAGAGATCTTCTCAAGTTCCTCAAAAATTATCCACTTCTTGATTGCTTATGGTATAATAATATTCCATTAAACTCATAAACTATATTTTATTTAGCCACTCTCCAATAGGAGGGGGGGCTCCTATAGTTTTCAAATTTTGGGTGCTATGGAAAGATATGGCTACCACATAAATAGTTTTCTACATATAAGTCCTTTTCACCTTTCTGTGATTTATTTTGTGTGGGAATGGGGTATTCACCTATCAGTTGTATAGAGGGGCCAAACCGTATGGACATTCTAGTTCCATTGGGAATAATTAATTCCATATTGCTTTCCAGAATAACTGGACCAATAAGTTCTACCAATAGTATATTAGTGTAGTTCTTTTCTCATAGCTCCACCAACATTTCTCATTTCCTTCTTTGTCTTTCCCACTCTGATGGTATGAGTAACTTTAGTTACTTTAAATTGAATTTTTCTAGTTATTAGCTATTTAGAGTATTTTTTTGCATAAGATTGTTGATAGCCTTCCTTTAAAAATTGTTTCTTCATAGCCTCTTAGTATTGATCTGTGGAAAGCTCTTAGTTTTATACATTTAAATCATTTCCTTATACATCTTGGATATCAAACTTTAAGCAGGGAAACTTGGTGTAAAGACTTTTTACCCCAGTTAATTGTTTCCCTCCTACTTTTTATATTAGATTTCTTCATGAAAATTTTTTTAATTTTATATACTCAAAATTATCCATTTTGTCTTGTTTGATATTTTCCATCACTTGTTTAGTTACAATTTCTTAGCTTATACATAGATGTAAAATGTGATTCTAAATCATGTATCTCTTTGTAACTTATCTTAAAGTATGATGTGAGATAGCAGTCTACAACTAACTTCTGCCAGACCAGTTTTCCCAGCAATTGTACTTTCCTCATTCCCTCAGTAACAGAGGTATTTGAGTTTCTCTCTTTCTCTCTCTGTCTCTCTCTGTTTCTCTCTGTCTCTCTTTCTGTCTCTGTCTCTCTCTCTCCCTCCCTCCCTCTCTCTGTCTCTCTCTCTCTGTCTCTCTCTCTCTCTCTCTGTCTCTCTCTGTCTCTCTCTCTCT
>NW_027187330.1:14268806-14329789 GCF_028583685.1 Petaurus breviceps papuanus
TCTCTCTCTCTCTGTCTCTCTCTCTCCCCCTGTCTCTCTTTCCCTCCCTACCTCACTCTGTCTCCCCAAATTGTTTTAATGATTACTGTTTTGTAGTAAAGCTTGAGATGTATCACTGATAGATTTCCTTATTTCAACATTTTTTGGTTATTATCCTTGAGATTCCTGAATTTTTGTTATCCCAGATCAGCTATGTTATTTTTCTGCATTTATAAGTTATTTTAGTAATTTGATTGACCCTGCACTAAATAAGTATATTAATTGAGGAAGTACTGTCATTATATTGGCTCAAACTACCCATGTGTAGTGAATATTTCTCCATTTATTTAGTTCTGTCTTTATTTCTGCAAAGTATTTTGTAGTTGGATTCATACAATACCCTGGGTAAATTTTGGTAGATACACTCTCAAATATTTTATAACTCATATAATTATTTTGGATGAAATTTATCTTTCTATCTTTTGCTTTTATTTTCCTAGTTATACATAGGAATGCTGATGATTGATGTGGATGTATGTTCCATCTGAAACTCTGTGAAGTTAAACATTATTTCAATTAATTTTAGTAGACTCTCTAGGGTTCTCTAAGTACATCATCCTATAGTCTACAAAAAATAACCGTTTTGTTTTTTTCATTGACTATATTATTCACTCAATTTTTACATCTTTTCTTATTGCTATACTTAGCACTTCTTGTGGCTGTTCAGTCATGTCTGACTCTCCCTGACCCTATTTGGGGTTTTCTTGGCAAAGATATTGGAGTGGTTTGGAATTTCCTTCTCCAGTTCATTTTACAGATTACTGAGGAAAACAGGGTTAAATAACATGCCCATGGTCACATAGCTAGTAAGTTTTTCAGGCCAGATTTGAACTCAGGAAGATAAATCTTCCTGATGCCAGACCCTGCAACTCACCCTTCTAGCACCATGCTAAATACTGTCCATGAAGAAGGGTAATGTATTGAGATCCTCTAACTTCAGAGAAAATTAAGTAAATTAAAACACAAGACACTTAATGAACATAGACCAAGTTTTCATCACTATTGTCTAATATAGACAGGCAATTCAGAAGAGAAAGGGAAGAATAGTAAAATGATTACCTGGATGAGGATCACATCTGAAATGATAATTTGTATCTCTTATTTCCATGTGATTTTAATTCTTTCTACTCAGTCTCTATATTTTGAAAGACTTGTTCTGTATAACTTAGAGATTATGAAAGTATCTGGAATATTTAGGTGGTTGGGGGGGAAGACTCTTTCGTATAAGAAAATTTATCAGATATATGAGAATGAACTGTGTATGTAAATATTGAAATTGTGATAACAAGAAACATAGAGAAGAGAAAGAAAAAGAAAAAAAGCTTTTATAAATATAGGAGGCAAGGGATCAGAACAAATCAATGAAAGTGTGACCTGGAGACACTGCTAATAGATAAAGGAGGGGAAGGAAGATGGAGGAAAGAGAAGAAAGGGGAAGGGAGAGGAAGGAATTTACAACTCAGAGACAACTGGGCATATTCTGGTGTTTGTTCAGAGAATCTGCATCAAGCAGGGATTAACATCTGGGTCTACAGCTGTCAGTGTAAGGGAAAACTATAGTTCAGAGGCTAAGGAAGTCACTTGAAAGTTGATAGAAGCAAGGTGGTAGTCTGAGAGATAAGCTTAGGGTCCAAACTAGGTACGTGAGAAAAGTAAATTTGCTGTGACCTTTCATTTTTCATGATGCTCCACAATAGAGTCAGGAGTAAAAAGGATACAAAAGAAAAAAGAGTATATGTAGTCGATGCAGATGAAGAAGGACTGTGTCAACAGAAATATTACAGTCAGTGAATCGGCATTTATTGAGCATGAACCAATCAGGATGCACAGCCAAAAGGATACCTGTCCCTACCATCAAGGAACATATATAGGTTTATGCGTAATATTTACAAAATGAATAAAAGGGAGTTTGGAGAGGGGTGGATGGAATCAAGAGAGGCTTCATGAAGATGGTAACACTTGAGCTGAGTCTATTCCACAAGAGATGCTGTATTTGATATGTGGAACAGCAAGAAATCCAGGAAGACTGAAACACAAAGTTCAAAGAAAAGAATAATGTGCAAGAAGACTGAAAGGCAAGAAGGTACAAGGATATGAAGAGCTTTAAATGATAAAAGGGGAGTCTACATTTGATCTCAGCATCCATAGGGAGCCACTAGAGTTTATTGGGGTGGGGGATGGGAATTGATACGGGTTTATAATAAGTTTATAACAAGTTGCTATAATACAGTGTCTGTGTTTCTGTGTACCCTCTGACTGAATTCCTCTCTAGTGGCTTATTGTGTCAAAGCCTTGGGCACCTTTGGAATGAATTTTTGAAGTCATGTAGTAGAAGTTGCTCTCTCTCTCTCTCTGTATACACACAAGAGAGGGGGAGAGGGGGAGAGAGAGAGAGAGAGACAGAGAGAGAGAGAGAGAGACAGAGAGAGAGAGAGAGAGAGAGAGAGAGAGAGAGAGAGAGAGAGAGAGTCTTATGACCTATATGACAGGGAGAAAAACATCTTTCCCGGGTACAAATGCTTACCAGGCTACTCATGTTTGGGGGGGGAGAGGCCATTGGCGAGGGGAACCTTTATAAACCAGAGTTATTGCTGTGGGTAGATTTATTTATTTGTAATTACAGCAATTTCATGGAAAGCATGGAAGCATGCTATTACCTCCTCCAAACATCTGTGGGTTTTAAAATGCTACTTTTTTCCAGGGCATTTAGGAAAAATAAAATGGGATTTGCATTTCCCTGCTTTTTAAGATCCTAGAGTAGTAGATCATATGATGCATTTGTATTTGTAGCCAGAGATTTATGCCAATTTAATGAGCTTTTACTTTTAATGTAACACCATTTAGATCATGGGGCTATTTTTTTTTGTAGTATCAAAATGGCCCTAAATAGTATTAAGGTTTGCATATTCCCTCTCCATAATCCCCTAGGCAATCCCAAATAACAATTGATGGTGAAGTAAGAGGTTGAAATCTTATTTACATAAAATTAAAGACAGGAATTAAAATCATTCCTAACATGTGTGTGCATGCGCATGCACATGTGTGTGTGTCTGTGTATATATCATGGCAAAAACCCTCTGAGAAGATCCAAAGGGTTGGAAGACCAAAGAGGTCCATTTCAGATAAACTTGTTCCTCATCTCCTTTGGAAATAATTCAATGCTTCCCGGGGTGTATTATTATCTCCCTCTAACCAAGGGAGTTTGTGCAGTGTGGAATAGAGAATCTTTCTTCAACCTCTGCAGTTTCTCCACAGCATCTGTCCAATGCAGTTGTTACATTTTTGCTGGTACACACTAACTCTGAATGAATAACTACCTTCTTCCCCCTATTCAAGCAGTCCTTTTCTTGGACACTGTACCCATTATTTGCCATTTTTTTTTCCTTGAATCTTCAGATTGGTTTCCTCTGAAGTGAATTTGAACAACTCTCAACACTTCACTGAGCTTTGAGCTGGCCTCTTTCTCCACATCTATCAAAAGAAAGGGCAGGACTAGATACATGGACATTGTGGTGAAAAGGGGGAAAAAGGTAACACTAGTCTTTGAGCCAGAATATCTGGGTTCTAGTTCCAGCTTCCCCATCATTATTTATCAGTTAACGCCCTTTTTTATTGTTTTTTATACCTGATTGGTGTTTTTATTGATTAAAAGTCACTTCCAGGAAGTGGAAAAAAGAAACTGACTTTATCTTTTTTTTTTAAGTCAATCAAGTTTAAGTGACTTGCCCAGGGTCCCACCATAGCTAGTAGTGTTAAGACTGATTTTGGGGCTGGTGCTCTATCCACTATATTACCTAGCTGCCTTCTTTTCTTTTCTTTCTTTCTTTCTTTCTTTCTTTCTTTCTTTCTTTCTTTCTTTCTTTCTTTCTTTCTTTTTCTTCCTTCCTTCCTTCCTTCCTTCCTTCCTTCCTTCCTTCCTTCCTTCCTTCCTTCCTTCCTTCCTTCCTTCCTTCCTTCCTTTCTTTCTTTCTTTCTTCCTTCCTTCCTTTCCTTCTTTCTTTCTTCTTCTATCTCTGTCTCTGTCTGTCTGTCTGTCTCTCTCTCTCTCTCTCTCTCTCAAAAGTCACCCTAAATATGCAAGACAGAACTTTCCCTAAAATTTAGGCATAGAGAGCTACCTGGAGACACTGAGGGGTTAAGTGATTTGTTCAGAGTCACATAGTCAATATGTATCAGAGACAGGACTAGAATTTCTGTCTTTGATTGTGGTTAGTTCATATAGTTCACCAGACTATGCAAACTCTCTGACCTTAGACAAGTCCATGTTTTCTGAGGAACAATAAGAAAAATAACTACAAGAATATTTATATAATGCATTATCTCATTTGATCCTCACAACCTTGGTAGATAAGTGCTATTATTATCCCCATTTTACAGATAAAGAAACTGAGGCTAGTAGGAGTAAAGTGATTTGCCAGAGTCACACAGATGTATCTGAAGCAGGATTAAAATTCAGAACTACATGACTCAAAACCTGGCACTCTACCCACTGTGCCATCTTGATTTCTCAATTTTTTTACTAAGATGAGGGTAGTAATACATGTTTTACCTTTATATAGGATTGTGGAAGAGATCAAATGTCAGGACATATGTATAATGCTTTGTAAACTGCAAAGCATTACATAAAAGTCAGGTCTTAGGGTGATGCTCTCCAAGGTCCCAATTCCTGCTTTCATGACTCTACCTCTTCTGCTGCTCTAGGGCTAGGCCACCTCTCTTCTCCTTGTTCAGCATCAGCCTAGGAGTGTGTGTATCTATGTTAAGTTTGAGGAAGAACAGAGAGAAGACTGCTTCTGGGCCTTTCAGACCTAATCCCCAAATGTCACAACATTACCCTGACAAGAACACACAGCAAAGTCAAATTGATTAGGTGGATAACTTAAATTTATTTTTCCTATTTCATGCATCATTTATAACTTGCTACAAGGATTCCAACAAGTCCAAAGCTTTGAAAAAGGTTAATGAGAGAAAAAATGTTTGTGAGTTTGAAAGGAAAAGGAAAAATAAGATACATTTCTGGGCCCCAGTGTTATCATAATTAATTAAGTAGTGAAAACAATGTAGATGTTGAAGTAGAGTGGTTGAAGGGCAGGTCTTAGAACCAGGAAGATCAGGGTTCAAGTCCTGCTTCTGACATAGACTATGTGACTGGAAAAATCACTTGACTTCTTAGTACACCAGGCAACACAAATACTAATCTATTTTTATAGAGGCATTATTTACATTAGGATCTTTCTACACAGATTAAAACATCGTCCTGAACCAACAGAAATGAGTAAATTATTCTGGTGTGCTTCCCCACCTTCCTCCCAAATAGCCATAACATTAACCAAGCCCTCACTAGTTGAGTGACCCAGGCATATGGCATCCTATGTGAACCTCAGTTTCCTCATCTGTAATACAGGGATAATAATAATGTCTGCAATAATTCACAGGATCATTGTAGGATCCCAATGAGGTACTTTATATAAACCACTTTACAAACTTTAAAGCAATATTAAAAGTCTATTATTATGATGAATGAAAATGATTAAGGGTCTACTGTGAGCAAAGCACCTTCCAAGGATTGAGGATATAGATACTAGAGGGAAGACAGTCTCTGCCCTCAAGGAGGTTACTTCTTAGTTGGGGAAGGATGGGTGTTTCTGCCTCAGGCCAGTCCCTTGGCAGTTGCAACAAAAACTATAGCTGAGGAAGGGTATTTTGGTTTGGGAATCAACTGGAATGGCAAGAGGAGCCAAAGGGTAGTCGATTAATATACCCTTTCCAGTAGCAATGGTAGTGTTGATTTGATTATGGTTCTGTAATTTGAAGGTGGATATGGAAGAGTTGCTATTTGCTAACCTGTAAAAGAGGTGATTTTCAATCGTGGAGACACGGCTAATATACTAGTGAAAAGACATAAAGTTCAAAATCTTCCGGAAGTTCACAGAGTTTCTCAAGCCTAGGGTGTGGTGAAGAGTCTGAGATGCTTCCTTCTCCATGCAAGTGATTTCTTTTCCAAATTTTGGTAGAATTTTCTCTCCTGGCTTGCTGCTCTCTCAAATCTCCAATTCCAACTAGTTCCTTGATTTTTATACAGTGTCCACAGGGAATTACAAAGTAATAACCAATCTGAATAGACTTCCCATCACAGCCAGCATGATATCCAGGCCTTGTTCACACCTAGGAGATAATTGGCATGTGTTCTTACCTGATAAATGCATCAGAATTAAGTAGGATTGGGTTATTTTGATACTATCCTTATACAAGGGAAGAATAATCCTTTATGGATGTGATGGAAGAAAAGAAAGGAAACTAATATAATCTAATTAATCATCAGGATAGCCATATTGTGAGAATAACTATAGAGCACATATATGTAAAGGTTGAAACTAATGGGTAAATCAGCACAAATCAGATTTCACTGAACATAAAGGGAACAGAATGCAGAATGTGATCCTGTTAATATTTTGTTCAAACCCAAACTGTCAGTATTTGAGATTTTTTTATTCTGGTAGTTTGAATGCTTTGACCTTGATTTCTGTCCACACCTGATTTAATTATCTAGTCTGATCCTTCTCTATCTAGGCTGAAGCTTAGAGAGGGTACATCATTTAATCATATTTACACAACCAGTAAGTAAATGTGTCAGAACAAGGTTTGAAATTTCATGATTCTTTTCACCATAGCCCATGAAAGATTCAGTTGAGAGGAGAGTCTTCCAAGGAGTGAGACTATATACAGGCTCTCTGTTGCCTTCAGTTTTCCAGTTTCCCTCCCCTGCTTTATTTCAACCAAGATCCATTCTCACTTATTTCTTCCATCATTTGGTCCTCTCTACTCTGTTCCTAAATGTAAGTGTTAGCTGGCCAACATACTTAGAGTAACATCATTTCTTTTTAGCCCGACCATGACCTTTCTTTGCATTATACCCCAGAGCCTACTTTTTTCAGGAAGCTTTCCTTGATTAGCCATATTGATTCTAACCCTCCCAAACAATTGTCATCGCCTACATTTATTTAATAATTCAGCCCAAATTTCTATATCCTAGGCTAGCCAATGGTGCTGGATTTGGAAATAGAATCCCGGACTATGAATACCAACTCTGAGCCTTAGTAGCTACATGACCTTAAGGAAGTCATTTCTCTTTCCTTGGCCTTAGTTTCTTCCCTTATAAATACAGTGAGTTGAACTATATAATCTTTAACACCCCTTCCTCATATAAATTTCATGATCCTATGAATATGTGATCTCTCTGCTAGTATAACTCTGAGTGAGGGAAGAGGAGGGATTTAAAAATTCAAATATTGAAAAGTTAGCATTTTTACTCATTTTAATTTTTTTTTTGCTTTTATTGGGGGGGGAGGCAAGTTAATTGGGCTTAAGTGACTTGCCAAAAGTCGCACAGCTAGTAAGTGTCAAGTGTCTGAGGTCAGATTTGAACTCAGGTCCTTCTGACTCCAGGCCAGGCCAGTACTCTATTCACTGAACTACCTAGCTGCCCCCACTTTAATTATTAATCCTCTTTCAGTTAATTCCCTTTGGCCTTATATTACATATAGTAGCTTCCTATGAGAAAGCTCTTTTTCATCATTTTCCCTTTGTTTATAAGTTTCATGGGTGAGAGTAGAGAAGGAAATGAATTAGAGGAAAAGACTGCTCCTTCTAAGGCAACTTAAAATCTGTAAAAGAAATTTAAAAAAAAAGATGTTATGTACAATATCCTTCATACACATTAGTCACTGTCACCATTCTGAAAGTAGGAATAGTGCTTATTCTGACTAGGATGGAAGTAGAGGTAAGGAAGTGAAAGAGGCCATCATGGGCAAATCTTTCCAACATTTCCTCCAAACTATGTGCATATGGAAGGGGGTGGAGTTGGAACAGGACTCAGGAATGTCCATTTTAATGCAGGAATTGTGTGATTTAGTAATGACTAAAATGTCTGTGGAAGTTTAGGCTCTCATCGTATTTTCTATTCACCTACAGAACACATGTGTGTCTTTGATTATACCCAAAGATATGATGCTGGCTATGTCCTTAAATAAGGTAAAAAAGATGTCTCTCCTCAAAAAAAATGGAATCAAAGTAGAAAGGATTCTCAGTCACCTAGAGATTGGACTATATGAGCCACTGAAACTGAGAATGAGCCTTCTGTGATACTCACATAGTGTGAAATATGTCAGCATGTGTTGGAGATTTTCCTTCATACTTGAAGAGGAACAATGATATCATGGTGTTGGGGTCAAGGTGCAATGTGTTCAATTGTCATTGATCATTCTCATATGAACTCCGAAAGCCTGTGCAGGGTAATAGGTCAGGCACAAATGTTTTTTTTTTTTTGAACATTTGAGCAGAGGTGTCTCTAGATTTGCCTGTCTCATGTGTCCTTTTTGCTACTGAGATTCTGCTTTGCTCATAGAGCGCAGCACCTTCTTTGGTGTGGGCACACCAAACTACATGTCCTGTGCAAGCATCTCCCATGTCTCAAAATCAATACTAAAGTTCTTCAGAGAGATTGTCCTTGTGCCACTTCTTCTGCCCTTTGTGTGAGCACTTGCCCTTTGCAAATTCTCCATAAAATAATCTTTTAAGTAGACATAGGTTTGGCACTTGGGCTACACGGCCAATCCAGTGGAGTTGTGCTCTCTGCTGTAGAATTTGAACACTTGGCAGTTCAGCTCTACAGAGGACCTCAGTGTACGGTACCTTATCTTGCCAGGCAATCTTCATAACAACTGGGGAAGGACAAATGATGTTTAGTCTCTGGGCACCAAAATTTTGAGGGTACTGAAAGGTCTTGCAGTCACAAGATCATATCATCATAGATCTAGAGTTATAAGGCACATGAAACCATGTAGTCCAACCCCTACATTTTACAGGGTCTATGGAAATTAAATGACTTGCCCAACATCACACTGGCAATAAGCTGAAGAATAAAGATTTAAACCAATTTTTCTCACTCTAAAAGCAATGTATTTTACAGGGTCTATGGAAATTAAATGACTTGCCCAACATCACACTGGCAATAAGCTGAAGAATAAAGATTTAAACCAATTTTTCTCACTCTAAAAGCAATGTGTTTTCCACTGCACCATGCTGCCTCCTCAGTTCTCCATCAGTTAGAAATAAGTGAGCTTAGGATCTGGTTAGCAAAAATAGTTAATGCAATTTGGAAACTAATTTTCATAGGAATGAAAGTCTGTAAACTAAAGGGGTGCTCACCTATTATAGAATGCCTAATAAATTATAGTATATGAATGTAATCAAATATTGTTTTACCATAAGAAATAATGAAAGAATTCCAGAGAAACTAAAAACTTTTATGAACCAGTGCCAAGTGAACTGATCAGAACGAAGAAAACAATCGGCACAATAATATCATAAAGAAAAAAAAACATTTTTAAAAAATTGTCATCAATGCAATGATAAAACACAATTGCAGAGGAATGATGACTAAGCAAACTCCCCACCTCCTGAAAGAGAGATGACAGATTGAAAATGCAGAATGAGACACATATTTTGGACAAGATCAATGAGGGAAATTGCTTTCTTTGATCATACATATTTGTTTATTTATTTATTGCTTTTTGGAGGGCAATTGGGGTTGTGACTTGCCCAAGGTCACACAGCTATTTTTTGGGTTAAGTGTCTGAGGCCAGATTTGATCTCAGGTCCTCCTGACTCCAGGGCCGGTACTCTATTCACTGTGCCACCTAACCACCCCAATTATACATATTTATTAAGAAGGTTTTATTTTCCTTTTCAATGGGGGGGCAAATCAAGAGGAAGAAAAATGTGTTTGTTAATTTGAAAAATAATACAATTTAAATATTAAAATATGAAATATTATATCTCCCTTTTCTCCAACTGCTAAACACCAAGTGTACATTTCCAGCAGCAGTTTCTTATGTTACAGGGTTCCCATCCATGATAGTTTTTGTCTAGGAGTCACTGTCACTCCACAACACAGAATAGTGTTGTGAAGTCATCCTCCATTAACTCATATGAATTTGTTAAAAAAAAAAAAACATTGATTTACAAGTATGTTTTGTACCAGTGACCCCAGTGCAAAAAATATGAGTTACAGTGAACAATACAAACATACATTGATGAGGAAATTTTCAACATTTTTAGCCTTTATTTTTTAAATTTCAATTCTCATCAAATCTGTTTGGTATTTTTACAATTTCATGCAAGTTGTCTAAAATATCTATTCTCTTTTTTTTTTTTTTTTTGCTTTTGGGAGGGCAATTGAGGTTAAATGACTTGCCCAAGGTCACATGGCTAGTTTTTGTTTTAAGTGTCTGAAGCCAAATTTGAACTCAGGTCCTCCTGACTCCAGAGCTGGTGCTCTGTTCACTGTACCACCTAGCCACCCCTAAAATATCTATTCTAAGAGAGGAAGAGGGATTGATGACAAGACTTGCCACTCCCCCAGTTAAAAACAAATATTGTTTCACAAAATAATGTTTCTCTGGTTTGGTTTGGTTTTTGTTTTGTTTTTGTTTTGCTTTGCTTTTCCAATGCTAACTAAATGTTTCTGTACCTAACTTTATGACTTAATTTTTAGGGTTGGAGATTGAAACCGGGTAAGTTATTCATTTTCTACATGCATGAAAGCTTTTCTTACTTGCTTGTTCACATAGAGTACACCTGTTTCATTTGTCACATCCTTGACTGAGCACTACCTGGCCTTAGAGCTGTTCTGATTTGCCACTGAGTCTCTCATCCCTTTGGCTATTTCTCTAGAACCACTTTCAAATTACCTTCCCTAAAAAAAAAAGATACTGATTTTAAACTTCCTGTCAACAGCAATCTCTTCCAATCAGTCTCCTCTTGAAGCTTAATTTGTACAATCTCAAAAGACAAAGTTTTATCTAATTGAATTGTCAAAGATGAATAGATAACCAATGAATGTAGAAGCCCTCTCCTCTCCTCCTCTCTGAAATCATTTTACCAGTATAATTTGACCAAAGGCAGCACTGAGACACATTAATAATTAATTTTGATTCTTGGTTATTTAAACTTAAAAATAATTAACAAGATTTGTGTGGCCTAACTGGGAATTACCTACTTAATAGCAGAACCACATTTGCATAGGAAAAAAGTAACTTAGTAACAAAATGAAAATCTCGTATTCTGCCAGCTAACCTGCTGTGAAAATCCTTTTGCATTTATCCATTATTATGTTACACTGAAAAATGTCAGATATTCTAAATTACATTTTCTAAAATTACCCAAAGAACTTCTATTGAAAACTGCAGCCTGAACAGTTTTTTTTCAGTGTTTTCTAGGATGACCTAATCCAGAAAATTTACCAAAAATGACTCAGAATCACTTGCTTTTTCCTAACATATTTTTCCTTAATGTCATTTAAGAATTTCATCAGCCTAGAAATACTTTGTAATTCCTCCAAATTTATTTTTTCCTGCCATTCTATGCAAAGTACTTAGTTTCAATCACTAGTCTTACTTTGAAGCAACAGCAACATCAAGCTAGCTAGCTAAGCTCAATTGTAGCATTTATACTAAATATATAAATTTAATCCATCTTTAATAGTATATAGGAAAAAAACATGATTTTGAGAGGAGAGTTCTCAGTGCAATCAGAAGGTGAAGGGGGTTATTTTAGAAACTTTTATACTAACACATGGTAGATTCCCATCCCCCTTCATTTTCTTCCAGTGTAAATAGTGCCACACTGAAAATTTAATGATAATCAATGATCAATCTGATACTTAAAACTCAGCAATCTCTCTCTGTAATCTAATATTTACTCTGAGCTCTCTGATGGGCAGTCATCACCAATAAAATCATCATCATTTATTTTCAACCTAGGCTACAGTCTCTCCCTATTCAATTCATCCTTCAAGACATAGCCAAATCAATCTCCCCAAATCATCATTTTGATCATAGAAGATCCCTGCTCAAAAGACTTGTGATTCCCCTACTACCTACCAAATAAAGATGTATTCTTTAGCTTGACATTCAAGGCCTTCCATAATTTTGTTCTAACTTTCCCATTTATCCTCATTTTCCACTATTCCCCAAAATGAATTCATCCACCACCACCCCCAAGAAAAACCAAATTACATGTTTTTTCACTTCCTCTTTTTGAAGCATTTTTTATCTACACACACACACACACACACACCTTCATTTTTCTATTAAAGTTTTGTTATCCTTCAGTGCCAACTCAAATGCCACTTTTTCCAGAATGCTTTCCAGATCATGTTAGGAAAAGCAATTCTTCCCTCCCCCCATTGCACTTTGCATCACTTACATGTAATACATCATCTTTTATTTTGCATTATACATATTTGTGTGCATCTCGTATCTCCTATCCTAGATTGTAAATCTTTGAGAACAGGAGCTGTGTCTTAAGTAACTTTATAGCTCCCATAAAACTTGATACAATACCTAAACTTGGAAGGAATAGAAAATGTTTTCCAAATTCACGGGAACGGACAAACTTTGCAAAGGACAACATTATTTGACTGTTCATCCACTCTAATTCTTCCTTGATTTTTTTCCCTAATGAATTAAAAAAAATTGTGAATGATGGAGGAAGTAACCCATGTAAGCTGAGGAAGTTGAGGGGGCATAGACAGTCTAAAATTCAGTGAGGGTTTGAGATGTGGAGGTATTTCGTGTAACTGGCTTTCTCAAGGAGTTTAACTATAAGGGAAGAAGAGATATAAAATGATAATTAGTAGAAAAGGTCAAATCAAGTGAGAGGTTTTTTGAAGGATGGTGAAGACATGGGCATGTTTGTCTGCAGTATGAAAACATTCAGTAAATTGGGAGAGAATAAAGAATAGGAAGAGTGTAGGGGCAATAGTGAGGCAATCCACTCAAGAAGAAAAGGGAAATGGTATCAAGGGTAAACATACAGCTGTTATTCATCTAAGACAAAGGTGAAAGAGATGCTGAGTAGAAATCTGAGTGATGTGAGATGAGGACAAGAGGGGAAAAAAGGGATCTCTCATGGCATACCCTCATTTTTTTTTCAGTTAAGTATGAGGTAAGATTCTCAGTTTAGGAATGGAGAGAGCAATGCATACCATAAGAGGCTTGAAGGAAGAATAAAAAGTTTGTAATACCTGTTGTGGTACATGAGATAATGAATTGATTAGAGGAGTTTAAAAGGATTTCCTCACTGCAGTAAGTGCCCAGTTGAAATTATCAGATATAAATTTATAGTGAAGTCAGTTGGAGAAATTTTGTGAAATTCTCCTGCTCCATTCAGTACCACATAAGTAAAATTAAAGGAACCAAATGATGGACATAAATCAAAGTAGGGTTTTGGCAAGATATGACCTTCAACAGGACAAGGGGGCAAAGTATAGAAGGGTAGTTCTCAAATTTTTGGTCTCAGGACCCCCTCACATTCTTAAAAATTATTAATAACCTCTTTAAAATTAAGCTTCCTAAAAAGCTTTTGTTTATATGAATTGTACCTGAAGTCAGGGAGACTCATCTTCTTGAGTTCAAATCTGATCTCAGATACTTACTTAGCAATGTGACCCTGGACAAGCCACTTAACCCTGTTGGTCTCAGTTCCTCATCCATTAAATCAGAAGGAAATGGCTAACCACTCTAGTATCTTTGCCAGGAAATCCCCAAATGGGTTCATGAAGAGGAGGACATGACTGAGTAAAAATTATTGAAGAAAATCCACCCTCACACAAATACATGATTAGAAAAGGTAGTGGGGGGAGCTGCTAGGTGATGCAGTGAATAGACCACTGGCCATGGAGTCAGGAGGACCTGAGTTCAAATCTGACCCCAGACACTTAACACAAAAACTAGCTTGGGCTTGGGCAACTCACTTAACCCCAATTGCCCTCCAAAAAGAAAAAAAATAATAATAAAAAGAAAAGGCAGGAATATTTTGATAGGTAAATAACATCTTAATATTATTGTGAAAATAGTTTTGACCTTGTAGACCCCCTTAAATTATCACCAAGACCCTTGCGGGTCTTCAGTTGGAACTTTGAGAACCATTGGTATAGAGAATAATGAAGAGTTGAGCTGAGAAGGGAGTTTTGAGACAGGCAAGGAAGATTACGCATACATGGCTGATGACCCAGGAAGGAACTGAGAAGTAGAGGTCTTGAAATGTACAGGGTTAAACATGATGAAAATGAAATGTATAGGGTTAAACATAGGAAAAGATGGAATGATAAAAACTGTCAGATAAGGGAATTTTTAAACTCATAAACATGGAAATACACCATTTCTAGATGATAGTGGTAGAGGGAGAATCTAGAAACATCAAAGGAGAGCAAAGAATATTCTAACTCCCCCACCATGATCAGAAGGGAAGCAATGAGCAAATAGATGAATGAAAGTGCAACAAGCACTACAAAGGGCAGGTAGGGATGCAATGTCATCATGAAGGAGTCAAGTCAAGTCTTACTGCGTACCAAAAGTTAGAAAGACTAAGAAGCAGGTTTGAGGTGAAAGTTCATCAAGTATGAAGCAGACAGTCCAGAGAATCCAATGGTAGGGTTGGATAATGTGGAATGGGATCTTTTTTATAAGGGGGCGGGGGGTGGGAAGGGGGTGGAGTGGTGTTAGGATTAAAGAAAATGATAGTAGGAGAGTAAGCACTCTATTTTTCATCTGCTGCCCTGCCTGGTTTCAAATCCATAAATACGCCCCTGATGTATCTCTCCCTCCACTCTACCCCCATCCCATCATCTTTCCCTCCTTTTTTTGTCTCTTTTCTATTTCTTCTCCTTTAGCTTGTAAGCCCCTGGACAGCAGGGAATATCTATTATTATTATTATTACGATTATTATTATTAATTTTTCCCCAGAATTTAGCCCAGAGCCTGGAACATTGTAGGCTTTTATCAGATATGTTGGATTGGATTGGCAAAGAGAACAATCAAGACCCTCTGAAATCTGCCCTAGTGAGAGAATTAAAATAATCCTAATAGGGAAGTCCGAATAAATTACTATTAATCATTTGATCAATCAATTCAATCAATCAATTATTTGGTGTCTGTTATGTGCCAGGCACTAAGTGTTTATTGTATGCCAGGTATTATGGTAAGTACTGTGGATAGACATATAAAATCAAGACAGTCCCTGCCCTCAAGAAGTATTCATTCTAACGGGGGACACCATACTCATAACAGAGTGATAGCCAGGAAAGGGACCTGGGAATAATCTGGCAAATCACAAGTCACAAAGATGGTGAGTAAACTGAGCAACTAACCCATTAACAAACTCTTCTGAAAGTCAAGGGTAGTAGTGATTATATTACAGAGTCAAGAAAGAGTAAGAGAGATAGGAAGCAGAAGCATGTATGCTGCTACTGCTATGACCACCTTCCCCATACAGTTTCCCCCCTTCACATATCTTCGAACACAGATGGTGTGACTACGAGGCCCTAAAATTAAAGGGGAGTCAGCGAAGGAATTTAACACTGTTAGGGAAGTCTGGTTGTTCAGTATCCTGGAAGTTTCTATCTCTCATTGGACTTGACTGAGGAAACATGGAGAAAGGGAGACACATTACTTAGCTCTGAGGCTAGTATATACTTATGCAACTCTGCATCACCCCAAAAGACTGTATGCATTCATGTTCTGCCGTGTATTACACACCTGTGTATCAATATAAGCCTTGGGGAGTCATGACAAAAGACATTCCTTCAGATACAGTGCCTCACTGGCACCTGAGTCCTTCCACATGTAAAGATAGCACCATAGGCGAGAGAAACACAAAGTAGTGTATTTGAATGTGGCAATATCCTGAATACACTGGAGTAGGTCCATAGCACTGGACTTCATGGACAATCCAATTAACTTAGCCATAAAACAAACAAATAAACAAACAAAACAACGAAGGTTCACCCAGGTCTTCAAATGACTTAATATTCTTACTGTGGTAATGCTGCATTGTGTCAGAGAACTGCCTTTTTTTTTCCTTGTCTTTTTTTTAAGAAGAGGAGAAAAGAAGGCAATGATCAGGATTAAAAGCTGTGACTTTTACAACAAATAAGTTCTAATGCCATTTTCATATACCAAACTGAGGAAGACAAAAATGACATCCTTTGCTTCAAAGTTTATATATATATTCACATATCAGAATAAACATTTAAAGTAATCTTTACCATGATTAGTAAGAATATTTTAGCAACACTTATGGGTGTTTATGAAATTTACAGTCTTACTATCACCTTAGAAGTATATAGAGAACCCAGCACATCTCCCCAAGGATGACATAAACAATGGAATGAATGCCTAACATATTAACTTTATTGCTTGCAGAAATGAACACATGCATTTATACGTCAGAAATGGAGTTGAATAACTATGGTTCTCAGACTGTTGCTTATCCATAACAGCAGCCCCAAAATGACAGTCTGGAAAACTCAAATGTTAATGTTCCTCAGAATTTTTAAGCTCTTTAATATTTGAATTGGTTATAAATGCTTTTCTGAGCTGGCGTGTTGTTTTCCCAAACCAACCAAGCTTACTTTGCTTCAATACATAAGTCAATATTTACATAGGGGATATATATAAAAAGGGCTTTGCTTTACAGCAGACTGGTTTGGAAGAAGTATGAAGGGAGAAAAAGTAATTTCTGGATTAATTTCCTCTTGGGGCTATTCTCTATTAATATTTTTTAAGCATGGAGTGACCTGTTCATTATGGATATTTCTAACCAGGGGAAACTGAAACCCTGAAGAATAAATCTGAAAATGCTTTGTGTATTACTGACAACTGAAATTCCATTCCATAATCTCAGTGCCAAGATTCCCATGGTGCCTTTGTAGAGTATAAATCATGATCAACATTGTTAAATTGCATTGCCACAAGTAAACAGACTGGGGGGGGGGGGCGAGGGGGGCAGTGTGAAACACTTTGGAGCACTGCTTAACTAGGAAAGGGTTATTTCTATTGCAACCAACAATGATAACAACAACAACAATAAAATAATAATACTATGTGTGCAATGTGTATATATGCATATATATGCATGCATATATGTACATTATATACATACATATATACTTGTGTGCATATATGTGTGTGTATGCGTGTGCGTGTGTGTGTGTATGTGTGTACACAGGGGGTAGATAGAGCCCTGGGCCTGGATTTAGGAAGACCTGAGTTCAAATCCAGCCTCAAACTAACTGTGTGACCCTAGAAAAGTCAATTAATTGTTGTTTGCCTTAATCCACTGAAGAAGGAAGTGGCAAACATGTCATTATCATTTGCCAGGAAAACCCCATAGAGAGTACTGGTGTGCTATGGTTTATGGGGTCATGAAGAGGTGGATACAACTAACTGACTGAAGGACAACAATGAATTTAAGTATGTATGTATGTATGTATATATATACATGTATATATATGTATGTATACACACATTATATTTATGTATCACTTCTAAGGATTTTTTTAAGAGCTTTATGTAGATTTTCTCATTTGATTTTCATAACAGGTAGAGGCTATTGTTATTTCCCTTTTATAGATGAGGAAACTGAAACTAAAAGATCTTAAGAGACTTGTACAGGGTCACACAACTAGTAAATATGTGAAGAGTTGAATTCCCCACCCAAGTCCACTCCACTCTATCCATTATCCCACCTCGATAAGAACCCTATTCATAAGTTGCTATTACCCCCTTCCCCTAACTACTTATAGATCTAAAGCATATGGTTCTTAAAAAAATGTGGGGTGTGTACATGGTTTAGTAGATAGACAACATCCTTAGAGTACAGAAGAACTAGTTTCAAGTCTTTCCTCTGACTTGGGCAGATATAGGCAAGTCACTTAATCTCTCAGTGTCCCAGACAATTTTCTAATACTAAGAGAAACTCTGACTCAGGAAAAAGAAAGTGGAATTTAGACTCCAAGGCACTGCATTCCCAATGTTGCTCTATCACTTACTACCTTTCTTCTGAGAATTGATGATCTCTAGAGTCTCTTGCCTTAAATCTATGATTCTAAGTTTCTTTAAAGGTAAAGGTCATTTCCCCACAGGGAACTGCCCAACCTTTGATGAAATCAAAGGTCCTTTCCTCATCAAAAGTAAAGAAGATTTAGAATCAGAGATCCTGGGTTCAAGTCCCAGTTCTGGGGAAATTGTGTATCTTCTCTAGGTTTGATTTTTTTCATAATAAGAAGTTTGAAGTTGACCTCTAAGGCCTGTACTACCTGTAAACATAGGAAAAAAGAATAAAAAGAGAAAGAAAGAAGAGAAGGAAACTAGGGCAGAAAGAGAATATCAGCAACTTTGCAGACTCCAGCACCATCTGGTTTCCTGGCAGAAAATGGGGCAACTTTTCTCGATGAAGAGTCTAATGAAATCCAAAATGGTAAAGAGTAGTTCAGACCTCGAAGCAATAAGGGCTACATAGCAATTCTTCTAAAATAATAATAATAACAAAACTAGCATTTATAGAGACCTTTAAAGGTTTTCAAATACTTTACAAATATTATCTCATTTGATCTAGAGATGATTTTATCAACTCTGTTCTTATCTCAGCAACATCCTATGAATAAATAGCAATTTCCTTGCTGAGTCTTCTAATGGAATCTATAGCATCTCAGATTTAAAGAGAAGCTTTTAAAAATAATTTATTCAATAAGTTTCTAGAACTACATTAAATGAACATGGAAGTCTATATGAAATCTTATAACATCTTGCTCTTAACCATACCTTCAGATCCCTTGTCTCTTCAATTAGGCTGCCTATCCTAATTAGCATGCAGACATTTCTCCTCCTCCTGCCAAAGTCCAAATTTTGGCATCTGGAACAGCAGTCACAAATCTTTCTTCAGGTATCTCCTCATAGACCACAGCTACAAATGTTAAAAAAAAAAAAAAGCAACCATGAGAAACAAGTAAGAAGTGACTCCTAGTAAGGACTAAGCTTCTAGAAGGTTCTATAAACCACAAGAGGCTAGCAGAGAACAGGGCCAGTGGGAACAGTACAATGATATAACCAAATAATATTAGTAGCTCTTTAGTATTAGAATGTCCCTTTCCATATATGTCCATGAAGTGCCTTTTCATACATGCCGTCATCCCAAGTGTTTCCTACATTTGTCCATTCTCCTTGATTGTGTAGATGATGGGGCATACTGCAGCTTTACGAGGACAACTTTATGTTGTTTTCTTACTATGTTATTTTATTAAATGACTTTGGTTTCTTCTGGTTGTGTCCTCTGGAGGACTATTAAAAAGAACCATAATTATGGATATACTCCCTAGAAAATAAACCTTCCCTCATGTCTCCTTAGCCTTTCTGTAGCTTTTCACACTAATGATGGCTCCCTCCCCAAAATTTTCCTCCTCCCTTGACTTTTGTGATATTATATCATCATGGTTCTCAGCAATTCAAACGAGTTCAAACAAGTAAAAACAAGTTTAAACCAACTCAAACCAGTTTAATCCAGTTCAAACCAGTTTAAAAAACTGGGGTTTTTAAAAAGAAGTTTGAACTAGTTTAAACTAGATTGAACTGGTTTAAACTAGAATAAATTGGACTGAACTGTTTTTTTTTTTTTTTTACTGTAATAGATTGGGCTCAGCACTCTCTGCCCCCAGCAGGCCCAAAGAAGGGAAGAAAAGTTGCATGAGAAGAATCTGTATGGGCTCTGGAGCAGAGGAAGGAAGAACTGGGTTTGCCCATGGCCCCACATGGGGAGTCATATTGATGAGGAGTAGGCTCTGGGAACCCTCCTTGAACTCTGATTACATCATCCCATTTGATGAGGCATTAGTATGAGGCCATAAGCCTTACATAGTGGCTGGGCCCAGACCTCTGTTACTAGCCTAACCCTCCATTGTCCCACCCCTGAGTCTATCAAAATATTAATCCACCCTTGAACTGGCCTAGCCCACCATTGTCTGTAGTCTCCAGGTAGCCTCCAGCAACTTCCCACCCTCAATCACTCATTTACCTCATTAACTCCTTCAGAAGACCCTCCCCAAACTCCTCCTCTAAACCACCCTTAGATTCCTCCCACAACCTTCTGTATATAAGACCTCATCTCACACAATATGGTGTGTCCAATACAAGTGAACTTTTAATAAACTTTGCTTTTCTTTGGCTGAGAGAAGACTTGACCTGAATTCATTCAGCAGGACCCAGCATCTTGGTATTTTGTGGTCTCGAGCATCCTTAACCTCTTCATTTTTGTTTGCTTAACCTCTTTGCCAGGTTTGTCTCCTCCAGGGTTCAAGCCATCAACCTCTGGATCCCTTTCCAGCAGGAAGCACTTTCAGAAGCTGAGACCTTTGCTCTTTACCCCAAAGGAATTTGAGTCCCGTTTGCTTGAGGGGGGAAAGATGAAGCACAGGCTCTGGGAATCCCCTTGAGCTCTCCTTGAATCTTAGATTCCCCTAAATTCCTCCCACAACCTTCTATAAATAAGACCCCATATCACACCACATGGTGTGAGAGTACCATAGAATTTTCTAGCACAGGCTTTCTTTGTGTCCAATACAAGCAAACTCTTGATAAACTTTGCTTTTCTTTGGCTGAGAAGACTTGAGTCAAATTCATTCGGCAGGACGCAGTGTGTTGGTGTTTTGGGGTCTCAAGCTCCCTTAACCTCTTCATTTTGTATTGGGCACAGAGTGATTAAGGGTGGGAAGTTGATGGAGGCTTCCTAGAGACTACAGATAATGGTGGGCTAGGCCAGTTCAAGGGTCATTGATATTTTGATAGGCTCAGGGTTGGGAAGTAGCTGGACAATGAAGTGTTAGGCTAGTAACAGAGGTCTGGGCCCAGCCACAATGTAAAGCTTATGGACTCATGCAAATGTCTCATCAAATGGGACAATTTAATCAGAGTTTAAGGGGGGTTTCCAGAGCCTGTACCTCAAAGATTCAAGGAGAGCTCAAGAGGGTTCTCAGAACCTATACCTCATCACTTTTACAAACATAGAAGATGTCAAGGAAAAAAAAAACACACAAGCACAAAGAAAACTAGAATATTTTGTGTGAACTGATAGACCCAAGTCATGGACTCTTGCTTAATTCTTTCGTAAAAAACTGTTATGCAAATGTAATCAATTTTAGAAAGCCTCCTTTCACAAACACCTGTTCTGGAGAGTGAACCTTGAGAGTAGGCTGTCATTGCTTAAAACTAGAGCTAAAGATAAACGTGAATGTGTTAAACAAACAGACAAAAAAGGCAAAATCTGATTAGAAGCATGACTACAGAAAGTCAGGGCTGTAGATTTCACAGTTGCTGTTGCCGATTGGGATGGAATGAGCAATATTTTATTCCACAAAGCATTTGTCACAGGGCTTTCTCTGGCTTCAGAAACATGAGGTGATTGCTGCCACCTTTTACTCAGTATAAAATCTTCATTTTAAAAAATTTTCAGTGGGTTATCCCAATAGTATTTGAGAAGACACAAAGGTACACATTCTTTTTTTGTAATGAGTGAGGACAAGTTTGGAAGGAAGGAGACAAACGTTTAGTAAGTGCCCACTATGTGCCAGACATTTTATGAATGTTATCTCATTTGATCCTTAAAATAATAAACAGAGAGGTAGATGATGTTATTGTCCCCTTGTTACAGTTAAGGAAATTCAGACAGGTTAAATGACTTGGCTAGGGTCACACAGCCAATAAGATTCTTAGACTGAACTTGAACTCAGGTCTTCCTGAGTCCAATCCCAGCACCATATCCACTGAACCACCTAACTTCTTCTATGGCATTGTGCTTTAAAAAGGAAGGACAACAATGACTCCTGAGAGAGTAAAGCACCTGAGACTACTGAAATAAGACTAAATTAGAAGTTAGTGTCTATTCCATACAAAACACCGTGCTAGGTACAGGGGGAGATAGAAAGTTTGGGCTACTACATCACAGAGTTTGAAGTCAGGTAAACAAGCATTTATTAAGCACCTAATTTGTTCCAGGCACTCTTTTAAATACTGAAAATACGAAAAAAGGCAAAAACAGTCTTCTCTCAAGTCACTCACAGTCTAATGGGTAAGCATTCATATGAACAACTTTGTATCTAAAAGATACATACGGATATATTAGAGATAATTATTACAGAAAAAGGCACTAGCATTAAGGGGAATCAGGAAAGGTTTCTTGCAGAAGGTGGGATTGTAGTCGAGACTTAAAAGACAAGACATCCAGAAGGTGGAGATGTGGACAGAGAGCATTCCATTGCTTGGAGACTTCTAAGGATGGAAAACTAAATCCTTCTCTCTACAGCCCATTTTCACTTGTCTCTCTTCTTCTTGTTCACTTGTTTCAATTGTGTCCAACTTTTAGTGACTCCATTTAAAGCTTTCTTGGAAAAGATACTAGAGTGGTTTGCCATTTCCTTCTCTAGGAAACTGAGGCAACCAGGGTTAGGTGATTTGCCCCAAGGTTATACAGGTAGAAAATATCTGAAGATTGATTTGAACTCATAAAGATGAGTCTTCCTGATTCCAGATCCAGTGATCTATCCACTGTTGTACCTAATTAGCAATCCCTTTTTGCCAAGATTAATAATTTCTGTCATTGTTCCTTTAAGTTTAGAACTCATAGGTTTTTCAGGTTCAAATACTTAATGAGATGAAAATTATTTTGTACAATCAGTCATCCAACTAAGGAGGGACCCTGAATGGAGTTCCTCACATAAAGAAAAGTCAGTCTCTTTTCCTGAGATTTAGCTGGAATTGAAAGAGCATCTCTTCCCTAAAAAGACTACACCTAGCTTAAGATGCCAAACTCTTTAGAATACAGAGCAAACTTGTGCCTTTGGCTTCAATCTCTTTTGCCTGGCTTTGTTTTAGTGACAACTATTCCCTGATCAGCAATGGCAGGGGCTTCACCATGACTTAAAGTCAGAAATCCTGTGTAGCTCCTTATTTACTTTGTGCAGGAAAACCCTGGTCAACAAGCTCCATAAAGCAAAGTGGGTTCAACCCACTGAGGTTTTTCTTCAAGGGACCCAAAATGATTTCAGTCTGTCATGCAAATGAATGTAAGAAAGTCCAGATAAACCCATTGAACAGCATCATTTTCTTCCCCATACCTATCTGTATTCCTGACATTGTGTATATAGCCAGTGAGGATTTTCCTCTATATAATAATTCACCACAGCTCTCTGGAGTTCTAATGAAATATGCATGCTCAATAATAAATACAGAAAGAGGTAAGGGTATTGATCTAATCTGTCTCCAGATAGGGATTATAAACCACAGAGGCAGGGTTTAAAGTGGATTGAGCACTGACAAGTTATTCTAGGGTTTTCTACATCTGAAACAAAGATGAAATCTTAATCTTGTTAAGCAAAGTCCATTCAAGGTTGCCCCAACCTAAAAATCTTCACCACCTGAGCAGGTTGGGGGTGTGGGAGGAAGTAGGTGGATGGGAATCTTGAAATTAGAGGGGGAAATTTGCTCATTCCCTCCACATTCTTTAGCCACTATTCTTTCAAGGGGCAGGCCTCTTGAGATGATGACAATGTAAGTATAGCTACTTCATATTTTGGGTCCTTCATGGTGAAAGGCATAAAGCAAATAGTTTAACCTAGAGATGTCAGTGGCTTTGGGTCTGAATAAGTTGGCTAACTCTTATTTAGTTATAAAGGATGAGAATATTCTGATATTGTTATAAATATCAAGACTAATGCAATGGAGAGAAAGCAAGACATAGTAGAGTGTTGGACCTAAAGTCAGGAAGAACTATACTCTAATACCACTAATGATGATTGTCATATGACCTTGGGCAAATCACTTAATCTTTCTAGTCTCAGTTACTTAACTAAAAATTAATTATAACACCTATTATTCCTATCTTTAATGCAAATCCAACCTCAGAAACTTACTACTGTGTAACCCTGGGCAAGTCTCTTAATCTATGGCTGCCTTAATTTCCTTGATTAGAATATGGTAATAATAACAGTGCCTACCTCCCAGGGTTGCTGTGAGAATAAAATCAGATATTTATAAAGCACTTTGCAAACCTTAAAGCACTAGAAATTATTATTACTTGTTCATAATAATTGTTATCATTATTATCCTTTTAGGTTCGTATTCTGTATAAAAAAAAAAAACCAGGAATACAATGGGACCAGAAAATAATCACCTTAGGGTAAAGGAGTGATTACATATCTACTATAATTGAAGACAAAAGGAAATAAATAAGGTGAAGTTCAAAAAAGAAAGCATGACCTGTAGAATAAGGGCATCTAGGCTTAAAGACTACCTCTGGTACCAATTTGACTATGCAACTATGGGCATATTATTTAACCTCTCTGGGTCTCAATCCATGTTTTTTAAAATAATAGAAGTGGATAACATGGCCTCTAAGATCTCTGACCATCTCTAAATTCCATTGAATAAAAAGTGTCCAGTTTCTATTGGTTCAATTGTTTTGTTTAATAATCCTAGAGGAGCAAAGATAAAAGAACATCATTCAGAACTATAATCATAGCTGGTATTTGTGCAGCATTTTAAGGTGTGTAAAATTGTTTATTCAAACTACCTTATTTGATCCTCTCAAAAATCCCTCAAGGCAGACACAACTGGTATTAATATTCCCATTTTACAGATGAAGAAATTGAAATCCAGAGAGTAATATGCTTGTGATCACATGGCTAGCAAATCAGAATGAAATTCAAAACTAGATATTTTCTAAGTCCATATCCAGCCCTCTTTCTACTATGCCATATGGTTAGTAAAGGAATCATTGTTAAGGAAACATGGCTCAGTAAAGATGAAATATCTTGAAGCCAATATGTGCCATTGAAAAGATAATTTCACCATCATAAACTTTACCAACTAAAAAGAGCCCCCTAGTGTTAACTGCTTTAGAAGACCAACCACAAGAAAAAAATCAGATAAAGGAAGAAACAGAACAGCTACCAAATAAAGCCAGATTGGAAGACCCCCCAGAAAGAAGAGGTAGAGTAGGTGGGAGAAGCCTAGTCAGATTCATGGTGTCATTTCCCTACTAATGTATTTCTTTCATTTATATTTCCCAGTAATGACTCATAATAAACACCCTTTAAAACACTTTATGAATAAATAAATGTGATATTAAAACAAAAATAGGGTTTTTTAATTAAAAAATGATAATCTGAGGGGTGGCCAGGTGGCTCATCGAGTAAGAGCACCGGCTCTAGTGTCGGGATGACCTGGGGATCAAATCTGGGCTCAGATACTTAGCACCACACCCAGAAATAACTGGCTGTGTAACCTTGAGCAAGTTACTTAACCCCAATTGCTTTAAAAAAAATTGTAATCTGATCTACATGTAGACTATTCCCTTCAAAAAACTTTGTACATATGGGAAAATTTGACATATCCATTAGTTAATTAATATTTTAGTCACCACTTTTGGAAAGGGAGGGGGAAGATAACAATAATGTTTAAGTATTCTTTTCCAGGTCTTTGATATGTTCCTTTCTCTCAGATGCTTTGAAAACGAATCCTTCAAAGTCTTCAAAATTGGGTCACTGCCAATACAGACTTCCTTTATTTATTATTGGTATAGTCAGGTGGTTGTTCCTATTTTTACTCCCTTTATTGCTAGATACATCCACATTGAGAAACATGATATAAAAATTCAAATGTGATGACTGCCATCATTTGCAGGAAACAATGATAAAAATCTCCAAAGATATTTTACCCTTTTTCATCTGTTTGCCATACTTTCCAGTTTCATTCTTAAATGTCCTCAGAATTAATTTACTTAGCTTTCTTAAAAAGCCTTATTAACAAATCTTCTGCAGACTTGTTTTTACCTCCATTGTTTCTCACTGTTTTATGAGTTAATGGCCATTACTTTGACTACCTACTCTATAAGCTCTTCCAAACAATTTTATAATAAACCAAACTAGCATTTTTTTTTTGCTAATGGGGCTCTACTTGACAAAGATGGCCTCTACCTGTGGTGGTTTCTAGGCTCTTTTGGTTACCTTGCTGTATTGATTGAGAAGCATCTTTTAAAACATTCATAGTGAGTGATAATAGTCTATGCCCATATATATTCTTTAAGGCATTTCCTCCATTCTTTGGCCTCAATTTTTCAATAGAGTAGGCTAATACTGATTCAACTCTATCCTATATAATTTTCACATTTTTTCTTTCACTGTTATATTGATTTTTACCTTTTCTTTTATGAGGTAGAACACAACATTAACCAAGCGTTTCATATCTGCTAAAATATGATAAATTTCTTTTTATGATTTATTTAGTGTTCACCATGTCTAGCAGTTTCTCACTCTTTTTAGAGTAAAAATTATGGTATAAAGAAATGAACTTTCTGTATTATTTTTAAATCTTTGAACACCCTATACAAATCATGTTTTGCCCTCTGCAAACCTTTGGATCAATAGTATTTCATTTTAAAGTATAGGCTTATCTAATTTGGAGGTTCTAGATAAGTTCTTTTAATAATTTCTCCAATGCCTCTCACATATTTTGGCAAAGAAGCTGCAATTATCTGTATGGTGATCTTGTAAATCCTTATCTTATACACTGGGATAAAAATGACCAAATGCTTCCGGAAATGATGCTTCTTATTGTTCTTTGAGGCATAATAATATCAATTCTATGAATTCCTTTATTTGTCTTACCAATTGTAAAGCCATGCATGAGCAGCTTTCCAGAGAACTGCTGCTGTGAACAGCGTTCAAGATTCTTATTACATAGTATAGCAAACTCTCTATTCAATAACAAATCAGAGCAAAATATTTACAGAAAATCAAGGTACAGCAGTCCCAATGTTACAACTTATCACAGAAAATAAAAATATAGCATTCACCATGTCAGAACTCAACAGCTTATCACTAAAATGGCTACAGTTTTCACCAAAGTGGTCACATCGTTTTAAACAAAGTGAATCCTTAATTCAATCACAAAGTAAAAAAGTCAAAGTTCTCCACCCCTAGGTCACAGTAAATCATAATCTTTTTAGTCAGTACACAGTATCCAAGCAAAGTCTTCTTTCAGCTTGACATGAGGCTGGCTCTCAGCTTCCATGGTTCCTCTTCCATGGTCCCAGCTCCAGCTGTCACTTGGGTTCAAAGGTAGGCAGCAGCTCCCAGTTACTTGTCTATCTCCTTGTCCAATTCTTCATCCAATTCCCATTCCATATTGAAGTTCACAGTGCCCAGTCCACCTCAAGACCTTCACAGTTACTGTTTCTGGGAAGAAAAAGCTTGACAGAGCCACAATAATGTTCATACACATTGTTGGCACCATCAGCAATTCACTATCTGCCTGTAAAATCAACTCAGTCCCATCAACAAGGTCTGAGAACTCAACACAAATCATCAACATAGAAATCATCACAGACCCACAAACAAGGTCCAAGAGGTCAGCATAAATCATCAGGGAAGCCCCAGGACCTCCAAACCCTCCTCTAGTACTTCTGTAAATATACAACCAGAAAATCCTCTTTCCTGGGCTTCTAGTAAAGTCCCAGGGCTTCTGTACAAAGTATCACAAACAAACATCAACACAGACAGAACAGACAGAGTACCAGGATACTACAAGTTTTCAATTTCTTGTCTCTGCCACCACAAGAGTCCTCTTCTCAGTTCTGCTGTCTCTATAACCTGGGCCTCTCCTTATATGTGGTTATTAGCTCCTCCCCTTCCTGTTGCAGGAGTTCATGGCTTCTGGGGTTCACATGTTCTGTTTCTTTTTTTGTTGTTGCTGATTTTTTTTTTTGCTTTTTTGGAGGGCAGTTAGGGTTAAGTGACTTGCCCAAGGTCACATGACTAGTTTTTCTGTTAAGTGTCTGAGGTCAGATTTGAACTCATCTCCTCCTGACTCCAGGGCTGGTACTCTATTCACTGTGCCACCTAGCCATCCCATGTTCTGTTTCTTAACAGACTTGATATAAGGCTCAAAAGAAACCTGAACTGAGACAACATATTAATTCAATAGCTGAAACAAGGTGTTAACTACTTTTTTGCTTGCCATTATATCAAAGGAGCCCATGAGCCTTCCTGCCATTTATTTATAGTCCTCTGTTTTCAATGATGATAAGAATCTAAATATTGATACCATTCAATTCCGCCAGTGATGTGCTCATTCATTAGTTACTACACAAGGAAATTGTCTTTTGAACAATAGTTAAGCTAATGTCCATCTAAAAACTATGTTCTTCTTAGCACCCCCTGCTACTTTTTAGGCCTAAAACATCACTATAGAAGCAAAGGACAAAGACATATACATGTATGTATATATGATATATATGACACATATATCTTATATTATTTAATATATATTATATGAGTATAATGTATAATTTATATATATGTATATGTAATTTAATTTATCTTTTTTTTTCATGCATGGCTTTGGCCATGTGACCCTTGAACACCATACTAGGTTATTTGCTGGGCCCATACTTAAACATCTCCACAATAGCAGATAAAATATCTCAGAGCTTGTGTTTTATTTGTTGTTTTCAATAAAATAAAGCCTCCTCAACACTGTAAAAAGATATTGAAGGAGGACTTTGTGGAGGGAAAACATTATTATACTCTAAAGAGGAAAATCTGTGTAACTGCTAATCAGCTTGTTGTTTTAAATAGAGCCTCATTGTAGCCCTTAGAGACCACTTCAAGGGATCATTTTGTTCTTCAACAACTTGAGTGATTTGAAAGAAAGAGGCATAAGAAGGTAAATGAGTTATACATATCTGATATGTCACATGCCTGTGTATGATAGTTTTCCTGTTGTTTCCAGAATTGGGTTCGACCCTAGGGCCCTTAACTAAAGCTAGACAGGCTCAGCCTAAAGATTACTGATGGAGGATTTTCTGAAGGCAAGAAGAGGGATAAAATAAATGATAAATGTTTATATAGTGTTTGCAAAGCACTTTACTTGTTATCTCATTTAAATCTCAAAATAATATTACAAAATGGGTGCTATTATTTTCCCTATCTTATTGATAACTTTCCCAAGAATCACATATCTAATTAGTGTCTAAGGAAGCAACTCAAATCCTCTTGGTTCCAAGTCCAGTGTTCTCTGAATTGCTCTATCTAGCATGCAATTAGTATCACAAATAGGTAACTAACTTGGGGCCTGTGGGGGGGGGGGGGGGGGGGGGGGCGGAGCAGGAAGAGGAGGGTTTTTCAAAGCACTTAAATTTGTACTAGGATTCATGTTTTTCCAGAGATTTTCACAATTTATATCAGCCTATGGTATAATCTAGTGCAACCACCTCATTTGCAAATGAGAGAAGTTGAGTAAGGACACAGTCAGGTAATGTTAGACCTAGTAATGGAACTCCTAGAGTTATGGATTTGGAGCTAGAAGGGAATTTTTCACAAGACCTTGTCTTCTCCTTATAATATTGACTTCCCTAGAATCCAGATGTAGGCAACTTTTACATGATTTTCTGTGATAGATTGATAGAAAGAATGCTACATTCTTTTTAGAGGACTTCATTTTTTAATGAAAGTATTAATGAGACCAGAACACACTCATCATGTGATGTATATGTATGTGTATATATATGTGTGTCTGTGTATGTATGCATGTGTGTATATGTATCCACACTTAATTGTAGCCTTCTTGGGGAGGGAAGAAACAAAGGGAGGAAAAGAAGAAAGTAAAAAGTGCACAGCAGAGAACAAAAGAAAACATATGAGAAAGCAAAGAAATCATGGACAGTCCTGAACACAATGTGTAGTATTTATTATATAGGCTTTCTTAAAATGGAAATTTATTGCTGTATATTTTGAATCCTCCCTTATGCTCTGCTATGCATGTGGCAATTTTTTTTCTTTTCTTATTTTGTATTTGTGTTAGTATTTATGTTTATAATACATTTCTTTTTCCTTTCTTGTTATGTATTTAAGTTTAAAATAAACAAACACAAACAGAAGACTACCTCTGTGGTCCAAGCAACATGACTTGTTTGTGGCCCACTATTTTTCTGACAACTTGAAAAGATCTTGGGGTCCATTTTAATTATAATACTTCCAAGGATGGCTGAGCAAACAGTGTCCCCATGATAGCGATACCAAAAGCCATTGAGCAGAGGAGAAAGGGTTCTTAAACCCTGAAGAGCTAACACGAACCAGAAATTCTATGATTCTGTCTTGAGGTGAAAATAGAAAAACAACATGCTTGACAAGAGAGAGAATGGAAGAGATTTTCTACAGGGCAGCAAAAATAGCATCTATTTGCAGTGAAAAACAGAAAATGAATCTGACAAAATTGAGTCTTTTGTCCAAATATTGTCTACTATGGGTTGCACAACCCAAGTGAGCATCTCAATATGACAAATCCCAAATGATATATACGTAAATTGTATCAACAATGTGGGTAGCCATCATTCAACTACATGGATCAAAAGTTCCATTTTAGAATTCTCTTGATACTTTCAGCAAGATCTATCCCTTTCCCTACCTGGTCTGCAGCCCCTCTCTGTTGGTGGGTAATTCACAAATGATTTATTTGCCGTTCTTTTGTGTTTTCAAAGTCTGAAAAGACTGATGTGCCGCTTTGAGTAACATTAGCCTTCAGGTTAAGGATTTAATAACCAATGGAGTGTCAGTTAAGGCCAATTAGAATTTAATTGACTTGCTTTGGTATGTAGTTCCTAGAGGAATTCATAATTATAAATGGAGGATTTGGTCCTCTATAATCTATGAATTTAAAAGCTTCCTTTTCTGCCTGTTTAACAAATATTTGATGAATATTATGTACAAAGCACTCTAAAATATGATTCCCTCATCTCAAGGATCTGGTGATCTAGTTGGGGAGGGCATGGAGGCTTTACATTTCTAAGGAAATTAGAGCAAGTATCAGATTGGTAGGTGGTACCACAGGTAGAGCACTGTACCTGGAGTCACAAGACCTGCATTAAAACCCAGCACCAGAATTTAAAAGCTCTGTGACCCTGGGCAAGTCACTTAACCCTATTTGCCTCAGTTTCCTCATCTGTAAAATGAACTGAAGAAGGAAATGGTGAATCACTCCAGTATCTTTGCCAAGCAAATCCCAAATGGGATCACAAAAAGTCAGACATGGCTAATCAACTAAATAACAAGAACAAGCTTCAGTTAAGCAAATCCAATTGCTAGTCAGCCAAAAAGTCAACTGATTTGTTTGTTTTACCGTGCTTTAATTTTATTTGGCTTGTCTCAGATTTGAGCCATTATGGTTATTCCATACTCCTTTCTGTCAAAAAATGCCAGAGAAACTGATGAAACACTGCCTCCTCTAGACCCAGATATTATATATCCTGCTGTTAACTACTGAAATGCCCCTAAGTCTTTGATAGACAACACATACACATATGAGAAATTAAATGATAGAAGTGCCAAACAAGTAATATATGGGTAGCATGGAATGATTTTAAAAATGCTAAATTTAGAGTTACACAACCTGAATCAAATCCTGGGTCTGTGTCTTTCTATTAATGTGACCATAGATAAGTCGTTTAACTTGTTCGTGCAAATTTTCCAGTCTAGAGTTCCAACTCTAATTAGGTTCTCATCCAGCTCTAAATGTCTGATCCTAGAGTAATTAATGCTATAAAGATTTAGAAAAGAAAAAAATAAATAAATGTGTTGACTTCCAAATGGAGTGGTGTTAATGATTTCATGGAGGAAGGAGAATTTTAACTGAACTTTCTGGATGGATAGAATTTGGAGTTTTGAAATGTGGGTGTGGAGAGTGAGCATACAGAGGAAATGGTCCTCTGGTTAGGGTGAAATTGTGATTTAGGTAGGATAACATCAATATCTTAATGGATCAGAGAGAAAAATGCAAATATGATATAGCACCTAGCAATGGTGCTGACACTTAATATATGCTTGTTGATTTAGCTATTGGTTGACTAGAAGAAACAGAAATGACCACTGGATCTAAATGGAAGGTCATGAAATTCTGAAAAACCTTGGAGCTCTAAACATGAATGGTTTTAGTCATTCACTATTTGTTATGTGGTAGAAATAGAGCGAGGAGGCTACAGCTAAATTTCATGTGTGAGATATAAAGGAAAGTTCTTTCTCTGGCCTTCTGTGCTAGCACAACACTTGGTTGTTATTAGAGCACATTAAGAATTCATTAATAACATGACTGCAAAAGTCAATAAAGCAGTTCCACTCAGGAAAAAAAAAATAATTAGCTTTACAAGTATAATAGCTTAAAAGTCATCAGTTGGCTCCTAAGCCCCTGATATACAAATAAATGTGTTATTTGTTTTCCCAAAGAGCTATTTAAAGGTCATTGTGTCTACAAATGGCTCCATTATTTGGGATGCCTGATCTGCCAAATCAAAACCCAGAGGGGGAAAAAATGAGAACTGCAAAAGTTATTTTTTAAGGTTTCCTCTTTGCATAAATGGCAGGGTTACACAGGAAAAGACTACCCAGTTCAATATTAACAGTGTGTTAGAACCCCATATCCTCTAGAAACCTATGAGACAATTCCAGTTTGAAGTACCCTCTCCTCTGAATTCCTGTTCAGGTTTCTACGCCTGCCTACCGACTAAGCACAGTAGAAGTTACTCTCCTTTCAAGTTTTCTTCTATCTCTGGCTTATCACTTGGGAATAAGTGGGAATTATTTGGAATATTTTAAACAAAATACAGTCTTAAAGAACATGGAAGGAAATCTCTAAATGCACTCCACTGAAGTACATTCTTCTGGGGAAAAAATGAGAGGAAAGTATGTATTATGCAGAAGACAATACAAAATGGATCCTGATTATGTCAACTATTGGCAATTTATTTGTGGAGACTATTATGTTTCCTTAAGTGGAAAAATAATTAAAATTTAAAAAAAAACCTAAGGTTACACTGAGTAGCAAATGATCAATGCAAGTCTTCATTCTTTCCTGTAGCAACCATTAGCAAAATAATTTCATGGAGTTTGGTAAGTGAAAACATAGCCCCTTTGAAGATGTTTCTTAAGTATTTGGTTCTCTATTTGAGAGCAAGACCAACTTTCACAATCCCTATGAAGTAGAACCCCTGAGTCATAGGATTAGAAGCAATGATAGATTTCAGGCTGGAAGGGACCTTGGAGACCGTCAAGTTCAGCTCTCTCAGAGGAGAGAGTCTCTTTTATGGAAGAGGAAACTGAGGCAAAGAGAAATTGAAGAGAGGTCACAGAACTAGTCGAAATGTCAGAATTATAATGGAAAGAAATGCTAGATTTCCATTAGAGGTTAGTGCATATAAAGTTGCATTTTACCCATCTGAGTTCATAGACCCTTTGAAGTTTATCCTTGGACCATAGGCTCACTAAAAAACTCTGATTTAGTTCAGTCTCCTACCCAATGCAGAAATCTCTTTCATAACATACCTAATAGTTCATTATCATTCAAACTTTGCTTTTGTTCTTTCAGGGAAGAGGAACTCCTTCCCTAACAAAGTAGTCCACTCTACTTATGAGAGTACTTATAATTTAAAGTGGTTGTTTTTTGTTTTGTTTTGTTTTGCTTTGGTTTTTACCTTATACCTTCTATTCAATACCCTTTGGTGCTATTCAGAGTAAATAGAATTTTTTCTTCACCTTAGCATTTCGGTATCCTTCATGAGTATCTGCAGCCAGAAAATAACCTAAAACAAAATTGGGGACCATGCTTTTCATGTTGCCCTTCTTTAAACCAAGTTGGTGATCATAGGACCTTAAGTCATTCCCTAAGGGAAGTCTTTCAATCTTTGTAGGACCTGTCTATGCTCCCCTGGCATTGCCTGGGAGAGTCCAGGTTTGCTTTTGCACCAAAACAAGGTATCCAAATAGAACTTTAATGGGAGAAAATACGCAATCGCTGCTAAACACTTGTCTACCTGGAAAGCAGAGTAAACAAGACTATTACTCATGACATTTCATCCAAATTGCTCCCAAGAAATAGCGGTATGAATACATGCAGAGACCTTCAACAAGTGACTTTGTTTCTTCATGTCCTCAACATGGTTTGTTTACATATTGTTTTCATTTTTTTCCCACATAAGCAATAGGATTCTGGGATCCTAAACAAAATTTTCTAATAGTACTAAATCTAACAATGCTTTCTCTACTTCAAGAAAAATGACCACTGCAAGGCTTCCCGCCAAGGTCTCCCAGCTTGGCAGATGTTTGTTAAGAAGTAGTTGCATTTTGTGATTCTAATTCTTAATTCAGAATTACTAGTGACATAGTTCTCTATCTTTGACATATGGCAGCTACCGTGTTTCCCCGATAATAAGACACTGTCTTATTAAATTTTTTGGACAGAAAAACACCAGAGGGCTTATTTTCAGGGGAGGGCTTATTTTAATGAACATTGACAGCAATTTTAATAAACAGGTAAATGTGAACAAAAAAATGTACCTTTATTCAATAATGATCATGTCATCTTCTTCAACAACATCGTCATAAGTGTGCATACCCTGAATTCCGTCCTGGATGTCTTGCGCCTCCATTTCCTTCAGAAGAAGTGGACCCAATCTGTCATGTCCAGCAATATAGCTCTCTTTAAATGAATATGTCTTGTCCAGGTAACCTGCTCGTAGTGCCTTGGCGACACAGCTGTCAGTAATTTTATCCCATGACTTCTTCACCCAAGTCACAACTTCTTGCAGACAGGGCTTCACAAAGTTTCCACGCTGATTTCTTTCCATTCTATTTTCAATGTAGTCATTGACTTCCATGCGCAAATGGTCCTTGAATGGCTTCTTTATTGCAATATCAAGGGTCTGGAGATAGGCAGTCATTCCTTGAATCATTACTTGATCTATTCTCTCTGCAAGGAAGTTCTTCATTTCTTTAGCACGGTGAGTGCTGGCTGAATCCCAGACTATCAGACCTCTTTGGTTACCTCGCATAACAAGTGGCAGCATTAAATCAACCCACTTTCTTATAACGGCTTGTGTACACCAGGCTTTTTCGGTTTCAAGAACGTAAATGCCAGATACATGTTCAATCTTATCTTTCTTGCTCTTACTGATGATTAGAGGTGTGGCTTTCTTTCCATCCAAACGAATTGCCAAAACACAGGTGACCCGTGCACTTTCATAGCCAGTGATGGGAATGTAGATTGACGTTGCACCCCTGTGATGAATTGTTGTTTGAGATCCTTGTCCCATAAACACTGCAGTTTCATCCATAGCAATCATATTGCAGGTTTGGTACTTGGAAATGTCGATCCTATCAATAAAGGACTTGAATGCAAGTGCATGTTTAATAACTTCAGCATCTTCCAGCTTAAACAGTGTTGTTGATCTTCTTAGGGACAGTTCATACCGTTGAAGGAAACCGTCCAACCAGTGTTGTGATGCTTTGAATCCTTCTGAGACCATTTCAAACTCTGGTGTCATTGAAAGGGCAAATGCTTGAATATCAGCCCTGCGCACAACCAAGGCCTTTGCTCTCCTGTCAGCAATCCATTCACCGATGAGGATCTCCAACTCAGGATATAAGGGCTGCCGACCTGATCCAGACCTGCGCTTTTTCCCTTTTCCCTCATCCACCTGTTGATTGAGGTTATTATAATCTGCTCTCCATTTTCTGACCATTCAAAGATCCAAAAGTTTTTCTTTACAGAAAACTGCAAGATTCTTGCCATGTGACTCCTCTACAGTTGCTTTCTTATACTCAACAGTATAGCTCTTCCTTTTTGTACTCATGTCTGGGGGTCAAAACAGACAGAATAATAAAATTATGACCATCAGTCCTTCTTTTCACTCCATCATGCCCCCTGAGTTCTTCTTTTTTCCTCCATCATGCCCTTTTTATCCTCCATCATGCCCCCTCACTCCCGCTTACATACCGGGTTTTTATGTTGTCCTGCCTCAGCTCTCCTCCGTGGCACTGCTCTCAATGGCGCCAGCAAGCAAATCACTGGGGAAGAACAGGATGACGCACTCACTGCTGCAGCTCTGATTGGATGCAGCTCAGAGCACTGCGTGCGTTTCCCCTGGCAGGGGGGGAACGGTGCATACAGAGGGTACCGTAATGTAGCATGTAGCACAGGGGATCACCTTCACTACAGTAGCAACCTCAATAGGGCTTATTTTCAGGGGAGGGCTTATTTTAGAGGAATCTTACACAGTAAGGGGAGGGCTTATTTTCGGGATAGGTCTTATTATCGGGGAAACACGGTAAATAGTAGAGAGTGAGAGAGTGCTGCATACAGAATCACGAAGACTCAACACTTATTAGTGTGACAATAGGTAAATCACTGAATCTATCTTCAGCCTAAATTTCCTAATCTATAAAAACTGATTTATAATGATGGCACCTGCCCAATAGGGTTGTTGGGGATCAAATAAGTAAAGTGCTTTGAAAACATTGAAGTGCTTTATAAATGTTGGTTATAACTATAATTATTATTAGCCTTTGACTTTACTGATTAGGTTTTAAAAGCATTCGATGTATATTAGGAGAACTGAATCTTATTCTAGATTTGTTATTAATGTTCTATTTTAATTTTGTGAAAATTTCATAATCTAATCCAACAAGCATTTATGAAGTCCTTGCCACGTTCAAAGCAAAGCAAACATCAAGACAAAACAAAAAAAAAATCACTCGCTACATGAATTATCTAAACCATAGGTTTCTGGTCTATAAAATGGATAAACTCAGATTAAAGAAGGCTATGGACATGGATGTGCTTTTCATGTACAAGCACTCATCAAGGAATCAGAGCATATAAAAGGATCAATTCATATGGGTAATTAACTATGGATCTGAGAGTAAAGGCAAAGGTTTTTGAACCTCAGTCCAGTGTCAGTTCTAACAAAATTTTATTCCTTAGTATGCTATCTACAACAAGGAAAAAAAAATAAAGACTATCCAGGCCTCTGATGCCTGGTGTTTTGTGGAGAGATGAAGAATTGCCAATGCAAAACAAACAAACAAAAAAACACTTATTTTCTGGATTTAGTTCAAATAGAATCTTTTATGTCAATTGATATTGGAGGCTATTGACTTTAGATAATATTTAATTATTCTAATTTTATGGAACCTTTTCCATACAGGATAAGTCAAGGCCCATCCTTTATCTCTGGGACAGGATCTAAGACAGAAAAAGAGTGAAGAATCTCAACCTCTGCCATCCTTTAGAATGCAAACAAAAATAATTTAAAACTTTTGTTCTAGTTATACTTTTCTATGCTTCAACATTCTTTAAAAAAATTCCCCCCTGGCAATACATTTTTAGTTTAAAATCCTAAAGATGAGAGATTAATCACTGAAAGACCATAGCCTTATAACTCAAAAGTATGTTAGAGATCATCTTGCTCAATCCTCTTATCTAATAAATAAGAAAACTGAGGACCATAGAGATTAAGTGACTTACCCAAGGTCACGTGAAAATTAAGTGGTAAAACCAAGTTTGAAATACATCTTTTTCTCTAAAATTTGTGTGTCTTCAATTATACTGTACTGCCTATATAAAGGAAGGACATGATAAAAGTCAAAGCTGGGAAAAATATAAGTATTCACTTTTGTAAAACATATCTATATAGCATTTTACAGTTTTTACAACATTTACTTTTTGCAAAATTTATTTTATCTTCATAAGAATGCCATAGGATAACTTGGGAAGATATCCTCTTAATCATTACAGTAAAACTCAAAAAGATTAAGTGCCTTACCCAAAGACATCTGCCTAGTAAATTGCCAACCTGGGGAAATTGAGTCCAATTCTTATGATACCTAGTCCATTATTTTGCCCACAATGTCACCAGTGTGTTTACTTTTACTACCATAACTTGAAAGGGAGAGCTGGCAAAATTTGAGTCAGACTGAGAAAAAGAGTGGATCTCCAAGTTCTATTTTGTCAGTCACTTTACCTTTCATATGGGTAAAGGAGGTTTGGAGAAAAACTGCCAAGATTCCAAAGTTTTCAATCTAGTATCTCCTGGTATCAGTCCTACAAGTTTTATAGACCAGAGAATCATAGACTTTGACTGAATTAAACCTTAAAGGCCATTTGAATTCACCACACTCCCCTCTCATTTCAAAAATGAGGAAACTGAAGCATATGAAATTTGGGACTAGAGTCAAATAGCTAATGTCTAAGGAATTATTTCCACCCTGATCTTTCTAGGTCCAAATCCAGTGACCCATTATACTATATAGCTTTAATCTTCTAGATCAGACATGCACAACTTGGCAGTAGGAAGGGGTCAAAATTAAAATAGGCTAAACTTCTTTAGGCCTCAGAGGGGTTAGATTAGAGATAGATTTATGATGATTGGTTGCCATAGGTCATGTGACAAACAGAAGAGAGTGAGCAGTGGCAACCCTACATTTTCCATGAGCTGCCCAAAATCTTTTGGCCTATGGACCATCTGTTGTACAGACTTGCTCTAGATACATTAATTTAAGGAATGACTTAGAAGAGAGAAGTACCTCTTCCATACTAGTTAGTAGTATGGCCCTAGAAGATTAACATTAACTATCCCCTAGGCAATTCATTATGCATATAATAATTACCGTGTAAATGCAATTATATTATATATTGTATTATGCAATTATAAGTATTGCATAAATGTAGTTATATTATATATTATGTATTATATTATGCAATTATAAGTATTGTATAAATGCATTTATATTATATGTAATGTATTATACAATTTTCAGCATTGTGTAAATGGAATTCCATTATATCTATGATGTATTATACAATTATAAGTATTGTATAAATGCAATTACATTAAATAATATATATATATTGTATTATGCAATTATAATTATTTTATAAATAGCATCCAGCCAACAAATCAAAGGCATCAAAATATATTGAAGCCTAAATCCCACCCTCTCTTTAAAGTCTTCCCTGCATACCCCAATCCCATGAAAAAGTCAGCAGTGGATTTTGTACCATTGAAGCTTCAGTTTCCTCCTCTTAACTCCTTGCTAGTATTTGTCTCTTCCACCCAGTTGGGTCCTTAGTGTGGGTTACAGTTATCAACTCAAATGCTAGACAACCACATATGGGGGTAAAAAGGATATGGAACTTTGAGATACTCTTCAGGTCATAGACTCAGAGCTGCAAGGATCCTTGGATGTTACTGAGTCCAACACCCTCTTTTTGCAGATGAAGAATTGGAGGCTCATGGTGGCAAAGGAAATGATCTTATGTCATACACGTAATACAAGAGAAATCTGCGTTTTGTTTGACGTATGACCCCAAGGCCAATATTGTTTGTATAGCCCCTGCTTCGGTGAATATTTTTAACAACTCACTTATATGCAAGACACTTAGTATAGTGGTCGTTTAGTCATTTCACTTGTGTCCAACTCTTCATGACCCCATTCGGGACATTCTTAGCAAAGAATGGTTAGCCATTTTCTTCTCCATCTCATTTTAAAGATGAGGAAACTGAGGCAAACAGGGTTAAGTGACTTATCCAGGATCACACAGCTAGTAAGTGTCTAAGACCAGATCTGAACTCAGGAAAGATGAGTCTTCCTGACTCTAGGCCCAACACTCTATTCATTGAATAGATGAGGAGGATACACAGCTTTAAAAATGTCACAATTCCTTCCCTCAAGGCACTGACATCCTACTTAGGACATGAATCTTTTTATTGTCTAATACACTAAGAATTTCTGAGTCTTGTCCAATATACTAAGGATTTCTGATTCTATCCATGGAGAATTTCTTCCATCACTTTAATAAATACTTTTTAGGGTGTTTCCTGAAGTAACAGAGACTGAGTGACCTCTCCAGGGTCAAACAGCAAGTGCCAAAAGCAGGATTTGAAGCCAGTTTAGTTCAACAATCTATTAATAACCTAATCTGTGTTAGTCACTGTGTTAGACACTGGATATACAAAAACAAAAATTTAAAAAATAGCTTATATCCTCCTAAGAGTCCAACATCCAATTCATTCTGTCATGCTGTCTCTATGAATATTTATGTATAAGGCCATATTTCAAATATTTGAATCTCTTTCATGAGGGAAAAGGATTACATTTATTCTGTATAGTTCCAGAGGGCAGAATTAATTCTAATGAATGAAAGTTTCAGGGAGGCAGATTTAGAATTTCCTAACAATTAGAGTTGACCTAAAATCAAACGAACTGCCTTGTGAAGTAATGAGTTTTTAAAGTCCTCCATAACATGGCTACCATTTATCTTCTTAGCCTTATATTACATTGCTTACTTTCATGGAACACTTTATAATCCAAGGAAATTGTACTATTACCTGTTCCTGGGTGGTGTGCTAGATAGAGCACTGGGCTTACAGTCAAAAAGACCTAAGTTCGAACCCTACTTCAGACACTTAGTATCCTCGGTTTCTCTGACTCACTTTCCCCATCAATGTAATAGGAATAATCATAGCATTTACTCACAGGGTTGTTATGAGGGTCAAATGAAGCAATACAGGCAAATTACTTTGAAAACCTGAAAGAGCTATACTATACTATTGTTTTTCGGTTGTTGTCAATCATGTCTGACTCTTTGTCTCCCAATTTTGGGTTTTTCTTGGCAGACACTGGAGAAGTTTGTCATTTCCACCTCCAGATCATTTTACCTCTCAGGAAACTGAGGCAAACAGGATTAAGCCACACAGCTAGTAAGTATCTCAGGCCAGACTTGAATTTAGAGGATGAGTCTTCCTGATTCCAAGCCCAGTGTTATATCTACTATACCACCTAGATGCCCCTAAAGAGTTAAAGGCCTCAGAGAGGGCACCCATCTAATACCTCTGGCAGCTGAGAAAACCCCGGTGTTTGGGACAAAAGCTCCCCTGTCTGGTGGCAGAGTCCTACTGTGGCAAAAAGCCCAGGGGTCAAGAGATGGAGGGGTGACATGACCAGGCAAAGGAAACAAAGCAGACAGAAGACTCCAACATTAGACTCCTATGTTGAGGACAAAAAGGATCAAAGCATGGAACAGGAGGAAGACAGTGAAGTCAGAACTCCTGCACCAAATGCTTCAAAGGAAAATACGAGCTAGTTACAGGCCATAGAGGATCTTAAGAAGCAAATAAGAGAAGGGGAGGAAAAATTGGGAAGAGAAATGAGAACAATGCAAGAAAATTATGAAATGAGAGTCAACAGCCTGACTGAGGAAAATAACACCTTAAAAAACAGACTGACTCAAATGGCAAAAGAGGCTCAAAAAGGCAATGAGGAGAAGAATGCCTTAAAAATCCAAATATGCCAGATGGAAAAAGAATCTCAAAAGCTCAATGAGAATCATTGCTTCAGAATTAGATTGGAGCAAATGGAAGCTAATGACTTTATGAGAAATCAAGATGCTGTTAAACAGATCCAAACAAATGAAAGAATAGAAGGCAATGTGAAATATCTCATGGGAAAGACCACTGACCTGGAAAATAGATGCAGGACAGATAACTTAAAAATCATTGGACTACCTGAAAGCCATGATCAAAGTAAGAACCTAGAAATCATCCTCCAGGATGTTCTCAAAGAAAATTGCCCTGATGTTTTAGAACCAGAGAGCAAAATAGAGGTTGAAAGAATCCACCAATCACCTCCGGAAAAAGATCCCAAAAAGAAAACTCCTAGGAATATTATAGCCAGGTTCCAGAATTCCCAGGTTAAGGAGAGAATATTACAAGCAGCCAGGAAGAAACAATTGGAAACACAATCAGGATAACCCAGGATCTAGCAGCTTCTACACTGAAGGATCGAAGGGCTTGGAATACTACATTCCGGAGGTCAAATGAGCTGGGATTAAAACCAAGAATCACCTACACAGAAAAACTGAGTTTCATGTTTCAGGGGAGAATATGGTCATTCAGTGGAATAGAGGACTTCCAAGCATTCTTGATGAAAAAACCAGAGTTGAATAGAAAATTTAACATTCAGATACAAGAAGCAAGAGAAGCATGAGAAGGTAAACAGGGAAAACAAATCATAAGGAACGTATCAAAGTTGAACTATTAACATTCCTACATGGAAAAACAGTAATTGTAAGTTATGAAACTTTTCTCAGTATGAAAATAGTTGAAGGGAATAGAAATATATATGTCTATATATGAGAGTATATGGGCATATGAAATACATTTGTGAATGTGTGTATATATGTTTACAGGTATACATAGATAGAAGGCACAGGACCAATTTAATAGGAAGGAATGATACTTAAAAGGTGAAATTAAGATGTGAGAGAGGAATATAATGAGAGGAGAGGGGAATAGACAGAATGGGGTAAACTATCTCATATAGAAGAGGCAAGGGAAAATGATTACAATGGAGGGTAAGAATAGGAAGGCAAAAGGGAATGGATCAACCTTATTCCCATTGAAATTGGCTTGGGGAGGGAATGAAATACACACTAAAGAGGGTATCTCACCCTACAGGAGAGTAGGGTGGAAAAGGATGAGTGGGGGGATGATGGAAGGGAGGGCAGGCTGGGGGGGGAGGGAAGTTGGAAGCACCCACTTTTGAAAAGGGACAGGATGAAAGTAGAGAATAGAACAAGTGGGAGGTGGGATAGGAGGGAGGGAAATATAGTCAGTCTTTTACAATATATCTACTATGGTAATGTTTTTCATTAGCTACACATGTACAACCTGTACTGAACTGCTTATCTTCCCAGTAAGGGTGGGTGACAAGGGAAGAAGGGAATGAATCTGGAAGGAGGGGATATCCTGGGGGACTGCCATTTTGGGGTGGTGGGTAGGGGAAAAATGGGGAGAAAATTTGTAACTCAAAATCTGGCAGAAATGAATGGTGTAAATCAGAAGTTAATAAAACATTTGAAAATTTTAAAAAAATAAAGTAAAAATACTTTAATAAAACAAGTATTTTCATAAGATGATACAATGAAAATGATGATTGCATATGAAACTGTAAATCTACTTCATACAGCTTGCTATCCTTTCAAATATATGACAACATTATCATGTAAATGTCTTTTTTTCCTTTCCCCCCTGCCCTGGAGATGGCTACTACTAGACACCAATAGGTATAAATATGTAAAATTATTCTATACACACCTCTATTTATTAGTTCTTTCTTTGGAGGCAAATAATATCTTTCTTCATATGTCCTTTATTGTTAATTTGGGTATCATAGTCAAAATAGCTTATTCACTCAAAGTTGTTCCTAAAAAATACTCCTATTACTGTATACAAAGTTCTATCAATTCTGTTCATTTTTCTCTCCATTTTGTGCAAGTCTTTCCATGTGATTTTTTGTCTAAAATCATTGAGTTTATCAATACAGAAGTATCCCATCACAAACATATGCCACAACTTGTTCAGCCATTCCACAACTGATAGGCATCCCTGCAACATCCAGTCTTTGCAACCACAGAGAGCTGCTATAAACATTTTAGAACACATAGGTTCTTTTCCTTTTTCCCTTATCATGCTTGGAAATGGACCAAGTAGTGGTATTATTGGGTATAGGTAGTTTAATAACCCTTTAGTCATAATTCCAGATTGCTCTCCACAATGGTTGGATCAGTTCACAATTCCACCAGTATAGGAAGAAGCATTCTAATGAATAGTCAACATGGAAATAACTAAGTGAAAATAAAACACAGACAGAGCAGACAAAAGATAAACTGAAAATGAAGACATAAGGAGACAGAGAGAATAGGAAAGACCTCTTACAGAAGATAGACTTTGAACTGAAACTTGAAGGAAGCTGGGGGAACAAAAGGGTGAGGGTGGAACATTTCAGGAATGGAGGAGAACCAGTGCACAGGGACCAAAGAGTGTTTTGTTCAAAGAACTTTAAATGGACCAGTGTAATTGTATTGTAGGGTAAGTGAAGAGGATGAAGGTGTGAAAAGACTAGAAAGGTAAGAAGGAATAAAGTTGTGAAGGTTTATAAATTCCAAACAGTTTGCATTCTCCACAGGCATAACTTTAGAGAATTCAATTATCACTCACACACCATCACAAGGAATGAGTAACAAACTGAATAATAGTAACAACCTTAGTAAATGATGACTTAAAGAGCAACATAGTCATAGTTTCTTTAAAAGAACTTGTCTACAATATATTATTGTTACATACCCATCACAATAGCTAAATATGTAGTGTTCATAGACTGTATAGGGTTGTCTTTTTCATACTCTGAAATAAAATGTTTTGATGACGTGCTTAAATTCCTTTTAATTGCTAGCATCCTCTCATATGAAATCTGTAACACCATACTCAAGAATTTTAAATGTGTGTCATATCTGTATTCCTTGGGGAATCCCTTTAAGAAGTTACTGTTGTTGGGGCACCTAGGTGGTGCAGTGAATAGAGCACCAGTCCTGGAATCAGGAGGACCTTAGTTCATATTCAGGCTCAGACACTTAACACCAGTCATATGACCTTGAGTAACTCACTTAACCCCAATTGCCTTGCCTCCCCCCCCTCAAAAAAAAGTTTAAAAAATGTTAGTATTCTCTCCAGTTTATAAATTGACAAAAAACAAAACAAAACAATAACAACCCACACATAGAAGGGATTTGATTTGAATGAAGTAAGGGTGTTATAGAGAAGACAGGGGTGACAAAAAGATTATTGGAAGACAATATGATTTTTAGTATATGATGCTGTCTTTTAATAACACCCAAACTATAACCTGCACATTAGCATATATGTTCCTTTCATCTTGAGTAAGACAAGTGCTTATCAGAAAACATCCAAATCTAATTCCCTTTCGATGTGCCCATCTATTTTTTCCATAGGAAAGTTGGTTGTCTTTTCAACATTTACTGGACATATTGTGTTATGAGTCTTTTAAAAAGCTCATCAGGAAGTTTTGTCTAGCTAACCATGTGACTATTAACATTCACAATTTGGTTGCTAAGTTTTACATAGCCATGGAAGTAAAGTGTTGATGGCTTCCTTCCGTCATTCTTCTCCTCCCACTCTTGTCAAAATATCATAAAACTCAAGAAGAAAAGAAATCTAGCACAAATCAGTTTGTATCTGTCCTCAGAAAACCTGTAGATTTTCTAACTCAAATAAGAGGAAAGTAAAAATAAGTTCCTAAATATGATGAGAATGAAGCCCTTATATCCCCTGGGGCCTCTGGCTTCTAATACAGCTTTGGGAGGGTGATCATTATAAATAGATCCCTATCTATCTCCTTGCTTGAGTAGCTAAATCCTTAGTGATAATGATCTTAAATTCCAGAAATAGAAGAGTATTATAGAATAATTTGGGAGAAGAAGATGATGATGATGGTGATGATAAAGATGATGACAATTTCTTAACTTATGTCATTCTTTTAACAATGTTATGGAGAATCAGCAGGGAAGAGAAGATAGACACCTTGGCCTGAAATGGAAAATCTAGTTTCAAGTCTCTTCTGACACATACTAGCTAAGTGACCCTGATCAGGTAATATAACCTTTGATTACCTAAGCCTTCTAAGTTATAGAAAAATAGCTTATCTGTGGTGGTGAATGAGATTCCCTAAACTGACTGTCAGAGAAAACAAAAATCTTTGGGGTATCATCATCCCATTTTACAGAGAAGGAAAAGAAGATTCAAACAGACTTACCCAAGATCAAAAACTGGGAAATAAAATTCAGTATTCAAACCAATGGTTTGCTGATAAATGTTTAATCTGATTCTCAAAAAAAAAAAAAGGTACACAGGAAACACTTTTAAATTGAATTTGCATTATAACATTTTCTCTATCACCCACTTAAGTCTAGACAATCAACAAGTCTAGACAAAAACAAGAAAAGGAGTCCTGATTTTTAACCTTTGCTGATTTCCAAGATGTAAATGTTGACACTAAAAATTTATCAATCAGTTCTCCTAAGCCAGTTTGAGCTGGTTCTAGTATACCCCTAATTCAAATCCAAGTTCCTCCTAATTCCAATTCAGTACTCCCTAAGAGATACCATTTTCATCCCATACCTCTCTTTTTTGTTATTTCACAAAACATCAGATGGTTTTATTTCCAAGGATTGAGACTTGTTCTGTTCAGCTTATGATTTTTTTTTTCTGTTTAACTTTCTTCCACAGCTTCTACCTTGTCTCCCAAACACATTGACTAAGGAGCACAATAAAGTGGAATGAACTCTGTTGGCAGCTCTTTCTTCTTTCATTTGGGCATTTATAACTTACTGGGATGAAGGAAAGAAAACCAATGTATGTAAAGACTAAAGTAGACATACCAAGTAGGCCTATATATGCTTTCCTGATACTATTAATTCTACCAGGACAGTTTCCTCTTTTCCCCCTTTATTTTCTCCTTATGTCAACCAAAAGAAAATCTAATGTATTCTAAAATAACACCATAAATTATATTCAGGGTGACTTTCTGGCTTTCTCAGAGATTAAATTATGCTAGATATAATGAGGTCTTAATCAGCGATTATTCTTAAAATAGTTTGAAACTTCTGAAGCTTCAGCCTACCAATGTGCTTAAAAGGATGGGAAGAATGTGAACCCACTGGTCTGACTTTTCTATTCTCCTCCCTCCTCCTATGACTGTTTATCAAAGAGATTTAAAATGATCTTGTTGACTTTAAAGATCTCTGAGCTGCCTGAGCAAATTGGTAGTTCTCTGCAGTGCAGGTGTTCATGAAGGGAATCTAAATTTGTTTTACATGTTTGAGGATATGGAAAAGGGGAGGTGAGGTAGGAGGACTTAAGGTCATAGATTTAGAGCTGGAAGGAACCTTCCAGATCATTTAGTACAGAAATGTCAAATACTGGGCCAACCAGTTTAAAAAGCAAGTGGGAAATATTTAACAAAGTAAATAGAAATATAATAGAACATGGGGCGGCCAGTGTCAGGATGACCTGGGGTTCAAATCCAGGCTCAGATACTTAGTACCACACCCAGAAATAACTGGCCGTGTAACCTTGAGCAAGTTATTTAACCCCGATTGCTTAAAAAAAAAAAAATATAGAACAGAGATGACGCTTCTAAGGGATTTTCTAAGTCAACATGAAGCCTTCAGGGATGTTCTGTTCCTATTTGAGTTTGACCCAACTGATCTAATACAATCCCTTCATTTTACAGATGAGGAAATTGAGACCTACAGAGATAGAGTGACTTGTTCAAGGTCAAATAGCAAGTGTCTAAAAAAGGATTTCAACTGAAGGAATTTTTGAGATGACTCCTAAACCCTGTGTTCAACTCACTAAATCATTTGATAGAACCTCGGGGATTATGGCCAATTTGAAATGTTGCTTTGAGTCCTTTTCAGTCATGTCCATCTCTTCATGACCAAATTTGGGGTTTGGAGCAGAAATACTGAGTAGTTTGCCATTTCCTTCTCCCGTTCATGTTACAGATGAGGAAACTGAGGCCAGAGTCACACAGCTAGGAAGATTCTGAGGCTAGATTTGAACTCAGGAAGATAAGTCCTCTGACTTGAGGCCCTGAACTCTATCCACTGTGCCACCTAGTTACCCATATGAAATGGCCACAGAGAGTCCACAACATAATTAGTATAACCTTTGTATCCAAGACAGTCCTCTTCTGTTTCCTTTTGAATAGATATCACACTTCCCTTGGCTCAACTCAAACAACTTGGCAAAATCACTCCACAAAGTATTGCTGAGCCTTAGTTTTACTTCTTCCTGATCCACTCCTCCTGCTAGAACTTACAAAGTCCATGAAAATATGCATTCAAAAGAAGTCTTCTTAGAAGAAAACCAGAAATTCTTAAATATTATCCAACAAGCAAATGAGAACAGCACAGAACTTCACAGTGGTCGACAATGAATATTCTCAGATGTTGCTGCACTCCATGGGAAAGGTTCCATTAGTCCAAAGGCCTAGTAGATAGGCAATATAGGGTAGGGGAATGAACTCTGGATTTAGAACCAGGGAAGCTGAATTGGAATCTAGGCACTGTTACCTTATTACCTGTAGGACTTCAAGCAAGGCAGTTAAATTCTCTGGACCTCAGTTTCTTCATCTATAAAGATGAGACTGCTATGAGACTTTTAAGTGAAAGACTTGAACAAGGTAAACACTGAGATTTCTTCCAGTTATCAGTTGATGATCCTCTAAACTTTACTTCTGGACCCAGTATAGTTGATCCTTGGAAGCTCCACAAAACTGTGCCCTTTTGGTCATGATCCTGCCCATAAAACAATGTGTATTTGTCATAATGTCCTCTTTTGAGATGGATGCCCCCTCCTGGTAGAAATTCTTCCCCTCGGGGGGTCATGGGTTCTAGTTCTCTCCACTCTCCAGTGTTTGACCTATCTACTACTGATGTCTTAATGACATACTTGGAAGCCTTATCTTGCCATGTCAACAGCTTAGGAATTCATCCCTTGGTGCAATAATTGATCAACTCTTTCAGTCCAGGAATCTTTTCAGCAAAATATCTTTTCTTTCTGCTAAGATGCCAAAACTTTTTCTCAGGAGGCTAGCCCAGGTGATTCCAAATCCACTATCTATTCTAGGTATCAGCCACATCCAGAGTCTACAGCATCCATCAGTAGGTTGTACTACATCTTTATGTGTGTAAATTTTCTTAATTTTGGAGCTTTTCTCCTAAGTCTCTCCCAATTCCACCAAACCTAATACCCCTTTTCTCATTATGATAAATAATGACTTCTCCAGCACTGTGCTCCCAATCTTCTGAGACTGTCATGACGCATTATGACTGTGCCCTGGATTGGAACAAGTCTTCCAATGATTCCTTACTTATGAATATTAGGTATCAAATGAATAAACAAATCTACTCAAAATGTGAGCTAATAACCAAATTATCAAGGATTCACAAGGATATATGCCCGTCCCCTATCTGTTATCCTAGATAAGGGCCTAGGTAAAGGTACAATGGAAAGATCACTGAATTAGAATTCAGAAGGCCTTTTTCTGAACCCCAATTTTGCCACTTACAAAATGGGTAATCTTTGGCAAGGCTTTTTAAGTTTATCTAGGCTTTAGTTCAAACATCTATACAATGAAGGAAAGGGACTAGATAACCTCTAAAAACCCTTTAACTTCTAAATCTCTGACCCTATGAAGCCACATCCTGCATACATTCATATTCAAGTTCTAAGGAATCATTTCTCAAAACTGATGAATGTGAACACTCAGGGGAGATCACTGAATCTTACTCCAAATACCTGGGGTTATATTAGTAAAAGGTTATCTTCCCAAAAAGTATAGGAGAATTTAGTAACTCTTCTTTTTAACTAAAGCCTTTATTTATATGTGATAACCATTGAAGGACATGAGAAATGTGGATCAGGGAATTGATGGAAGGAAAAATAGTAATCATAAATGAATGGAAAAGTTGGATCCTCAAACATACCCATTGTTTCTCTTGGTCTATCTGTACATTTTCCTAAGAGGATATCAGCGCCATTAACAGTAAAAGAAAAATTTTGAGGAAGGTAATGAGTTCTGTTTTTAAAATGTAGTATTCTAGGTATAGATATCCAGCAGGCAGAAGTAAATATTGAACTGGAGCTCGCAGAGGTGTGGTGGTGGAGCCTTTGGGGAGAAATGTAAATTTGAGAGTCAGCTACATAAATATAATAATCAAAGCTATAAGAATCAATGAAATCACCAAGGGCAAGATCACAGAGAGAGAAGAGAGCCTAAAAATTCATTCATTTCACTTTTGTGAATTTCATCCATCTCCACAAACTTTTATTAAGCACTTACTATGTGCAAGGCATTATACTAGAAATTGAATATACAAAGAATAAGAAATAGTCTGTATCTTTAAAGGACTTACATTCTCTTGGGAGATACAACATATACACAGATAAGTGAATCCAAGATGATTCCAGTAGGAATGAAGGAAAGCACTGGAGGAATCAGAGAAGACTGAAGGCTCCCTGGAGGAGGTGGTCTATTTTATGAGTCTTGAAAGAAGATAAGGATTTTCAAAGGAAGCAATGAGGTGGGAATGCATTGCAGGTGTGGAATTTGTTTGGACAAACACCACAAGGTAAAAGGCATAATGATGAGTTCACACAATAGCTAGTAATCTGCTTTGGCTAGAATACAGAGTTCATGAGGGGCATAATGTGAAGTAAAGCTAGGAAGGTAGGCTGAAGTGAGATTGTGAAGGACCCTAAATTCTAGGCTTAAACATTTGTAGTTTAGCCTAAAGGCAAAAGAGAGCCACTTAAGTATTTTGAGCAGAGGAATGACATGATCAGACCTATGCACTAAGGAGATGGATATGAAGGGGAAGAGAGTGGAAGCAAGAATGCTAATAAGTGGTTATTACAGTAACCTAGACTAGAGAAAATGAGGATGTGAACCAGGATGGCTTTCATATGAATAAAGAGAAAGGGACAATTCTCAGATACTGTGGAGAAAGAATCAATAAGATTTAGCAACTACTTAGATGTGGTGACTAAGGTAAAGGGGTGACTCAAGGAAGACTCTGAAGTTATTAACATAAGTGACTAACAGGTTTCCTAAGGCATATGTGTGTGTGTGTATGAAACCTGTAAGTGCTTTATAAATGTTAGTATTAAGATATCCAGCAGGATCATGCATAGTGGGGCATCTCTGCTTCTGGGAAGGCTAAGGAGCATGGATCACTTGAATTCATGAGTTTTAAATTACAGTAAAGTTAAAATTCATCAGGTGTCCATACTAAGCCTAGTACCAATGTGGTAAATCAACAAAGAAAGGAGGCCACTAGATTATCTAAGAAGGAACAACCATCCAGGTTAAAAAAAATGGAACAGGTTAAAGATTCATGATGAATTTCCTTGTAAGGGGCCATCACACTTCCAGCCAGGATGACAAAGGCAAGTTGGTGTTCAGTCACTTTTTAGTTGTGTAGACTCTATGACCCCATTTTGATTTTTTTTTGCAAAGATACTGGAGTGGTTTGTCATTTCCTTCTTCAGCTCATTTTACAGATGAGGAAACTGAGGCAAACAGGTTACATGACTTTCCCAGGGTCATATAGCTGCTAAATGTCTGAGACCAGATTTGAATTTAGGAAGATAAGTCTTCCTGATTTCAGGCCTGGTGCTCTATCCACCATACCACAAACTTGGTTAACAAAAATCTGTCTAGGAAATAGTTGGCAAGGAGGGACTAAATTTAATATAAATATTAGCATTAGACACATGAATTTGGAAATTACCCAGACTATTGGATAACAGATCAGAGCTGAAAGAGAACTTAAAAGTGAACTAACCAGGGGGCAGCTAGGTGGTGCAGTGAATAGAGCACCAGCCCTGGAGTCAGAAGGATCTGAGTTCAAATCCGGACTCAGACACTTAGAACAAAAACTAGCCATGTGACCTTGGGCAAGTCACTTAACCCCAATTGCCCTCCCCCCCAAAAAAAAAACAAATAAAAATTTAAAAAATAGATAAATGAAAAGTTAACTAACCTGAAACAGGAAATAGAGACCTAAGTTATTAAATAGTTAATAAGAACATAGAGAATAGGGGGAAAGGCCCAGGATAGGGTATAGAGGAAAAATGGGTTGGGTTTCCATTCTTCTAGGTATGACAGAAATGAATGATGATTCTCCAATGAAGACTGAAAAGGAATGATCAAATAGTTAGGACAACCAAGAGATCATAAAAGTATCGTGAAAGATAATGAAAGATAAAGTTGTCAACAATTCCAAAAAGTTGTAAAAAGAAAAATGAGGGTGAGAACTAAGGAAAAGTCTTTGGATTTAGTAGTAGAAATCATTGGTGAATTTGAAAATAGTTTCAAGATGGCAAAGGAGTGAAAAGCCTGAGTTGGAATGCATTGAAAAAAGGGGAGGGAGGAAGAAATAAAGGGAATCAAAGTTGATGACTCTTCCTAGGAGTTTAGTAGTGAAAGCAGGGAAAGGTAGCCTGAGAGTTTTAGGGCATGTAGGGAAAGGAAAGGTTTTTGGCAACATATAGGAATGATATACTTGGAAAATTCCAGGACTCAAATAAAAAGTCAGTTGAAACAATGAATAATTTTAGCAAAGTAGCAGGATATAAAGTCAATTCATATAAACCATCAATATTCCTATGTCACAAATAAAACTCTGCTAGAAGATATAGTAAAATAATAATAATAATAATACTCCATTTAAAATAAATCCAGACTATATAAAATATCTTTGAGTACACCTGCTAAAACAAAGCCAGGAATTGTATAAACAGAAGTATAAAAAATTATATAAATAAAATCAGATGTAAGTAATTAGAGAAATACTTATTATTCATGGGTAGGCAGGACTAATATAATAAAAATGACAATTTTATCCAAACTAATTTATATATTCAATGACATCCCAATTAAATTAACATTTTTACTTAATTAAAAAATAATAGCAAAATTCGTTTGGAAAAAATAAAGAAATCAAGAATATCAAAACTAATAATGAAAAATGCAAAAGAAGGAGGTTTAGCTATACCAAATCTTAAACTATATTATAAGACAGTGAGTTATCAAAACTATCTGGTACTGGCTGAGACATTGAAAGATAGATACATGGAATAGAGTAGACATCCAACTTATAGCAGCAAATCATCATAATAACCTTGTATTTGGTAAGTGTAAAGATTTAAGATTTTGGTATAAGAACTCATTATTTAGTAAAAAAAAAAAAATTCTTAGGAAACCTGGAAAGCAGTGTGGCAGAAACTGGGCATATATCAATAACTTATAACATTTACCAAGATAAGATCAAAATGGATGCATGACCTATATATAAAGAGAGATGTTACAAGAAAATTAGAAGAACACAGAACGTATTACTTATAAGACTTCTGGATAGGTGAACAATCTATGAATAATTAAGAGATAGGGAGCAAAGTTAGGTAGAAAATGGATAATTTTGATTATATTAAAAAGGTTTTATACAAATAAAACAAGCATAGATAAGATCAGAAGAAAAGTAGAAAATTGAGGAGAAATATTTATGGTTTATTAGATAAAAGCTGCATAAATAAAATATGTAAAGAACTTTGTCAAATCTATATTGAAAACAAGCCATTCTCCAATTGGTAAATGCTCAAAGGATATAAACCATTTTACAATGAAGAAAGCAAAATGATTTATAGTTATGTAAAAAATGCTCCAAATCATTATTGACTAGAGAAGTGCAAATTAAAACAACCTTGCGATATTATTTTATACCTACCAGATTGGCTAAAATGATAGAAAGGGAGAGAAACAAATGTTGTAGGGGATGTGGAAAAATTGGGATCCTAATTTATTGTTGGTGGAACTGTGAACTAATCCAACCATTTGGAGAGCAATCTGGAATTATGCCCAAAGAGTTAAACTAGCTTTGACCCAGCAATACCACTACTTGGTCTATTTCCAAAGATAATTAGGGGAAAAGGAAAAGAACCAACATATTCTAAAATGTTTACAGCAGCTCTCTTTGTAGTGGCAAAGATCTGGAAATTGCAGGGATGTTTGTTAATAGGGGAATGACTGAATAAGTTCTGGTATATGAGTATGATGTTACTGTGTTACAAGAAATAATGACCTCACTGATTTTAGAAAAGCATGGAAAGATTTGCATGAAATAACGAATGGCAAAATGAGCAGAACCAAGAGAACATTGCATGCAGTGATAGCAATACTGTTTTAGGAAGTACTTTGAATAGATAAGTTATTTTGACTATTATAAATACCCAAATTAACTACAAAGGTCATATGAAGAAAGATGTTGTCTGCATCCAGAGGAAAAAACTGATAAATAGAAGTATGTATAGAATATATACACACATATACATTATACACATACACACATTTATTTATTTATCTATTTTGTCTGATAGTAACTATCTCTAGGCTAGGGGTAGGGTGGAGGGAGAGAAGAAAAAAAGAAATTTACATGATAATGTTATATATATTTGAGAGAAATATCAACTTGAACTTGGTAGATTTGTACTATTTTGTGCAATCATCTTTTTTTTTAATTGGACTATGCTCTGTAAATGCTAGTTTTATTCCATAAATTAGAAATAATTTTTAATGAATAAATAAAAAGATCTGCCTGACATAGAAAAAATGAAAATATAGGAAAAGGGAGGATGTTAGTAGATATTCAAGTAGTAACTTCTAGACAGGAAGGAAAAATGAAGGAAAATTTAGAGAGATTTTTGAGTAGTGGAGTAAAGGAGATAAGGGAACCTGAAATGAATAGTTAGAATCAAAAATCTAGTGCTTAAAGTAAATATTCAAGATAGAAACCTATGGTTATATGCATGACCTATAAATGTAATAGAAAAAAATTATTTGATTCATGCAGATATGGTTTAGAAATGTTCTTTTACTCTTAGAGGAATCCATACTAGTATGTATATAAGGAAGATTGAATTAGGGAATAAGAACTACTTAGTAGCCATTGCAACTTCTCTCTTAAGTACTATTTTACTATCTGAATGATCTTGGCAAAATCCTCTTATTCCTTTCAATTTCCTTATCTTAAACCTTTTAAAAAAGGTTTGACCTTTAAGGTAGGTATGATCCAAGATTCTAGACCAAGGGTCATCGAACTACAGCCTGAAGTCCAAATCCAGTCTGCCATGTGTTTTTATATGACCCATGAACTACATTTTATACAAATGTATAAAATCCATTTTGTACAAATGCAAAAACTAATCTTAGGTTGCAGGCAATACAAAATTAGATAACAAACTGGATTTGGCCTGTGGGCCATAGTCGACTGACCTTTAGTCTAGATTATTGAATCTGCTTCCCTTACTCAACAACCTCTTCTTTGATGTTCTTGCCATACTATGGTATATATGTGTGTGTATGTATATATATATATATATATATATATATATATATATATATATATACCATACAATATGGTATACTATGCCAGATATAGAATATGAAGACATGGGTTTAAATCCTGGGTCTGCCATTTACTATATTCAACACCAAAAAAATCACCTAATTCCTCTAAACTTCATTTTCTTTATCTGCAAAATGAAGAAGTTGAACTAGACCTCAAAGTTTCCTTCAAGCTATAAATCCGTAACCTATGGTTATAAAATGTGTTCTCTTTTTTTTTCTCTCCATATAGTATATATGTGTGTGTGTGTGTGATATATACATATATACACACATATTCACATGTATATGTATACATATAGAACAATAGTAACATATGTGTAGCCATACATAGCTATATATAACATAAATATGTGCCTCTGTTCTTATGTGTGGTACAAATAATGATGACTGATTTGTGAACAATGGTGTCCAAGGCCAAATGATCTGATCAAATTGACTTCACAAGCCAGTTAGTTGCTTGGTGATCAGTCCACATTGAGGTTTACAGAGTGGGACCTGCTTCCATCCACACTCGGTAGCTCCATCAGGAGAGTAATACAAAGCAATCTTAGAAGCTGCTCTTAGCAAACACTGAGCTATATATTTTCCTCGCCTTCTGAGAGCTGACTAATCCCACTCATATTTCAGCTGTACTGAGATGACTCAAGAGACAGAGAAGGTTAAACACAAACTAGTCCATGATCTTGTAAAAACAAAGGAACTCATTTAACTCTTGACATTTGCCTTACTATTACTAAGTGAATAATTTATATTGAGGCTTATACACACTTTTATAATGAATATTTTCATGACTACAATAAAACTCCCTGCAATCACATCAGATAACTATCTGAGATTCTGATCACTGAGTCATTTCCAAGTTTGGAAGGAGGCTCATTTTAGAGATGGGGGATTGAGTTCAAGAGAGAATTTCAATCTCTGCAAACTTAATTAAATAACGGTACTTGAGAGGTAGTGTTGCACAATAGACAGAAAAATGGACTTGACGTCAGGAAGAACCAGATGTGAACCAAACCTCAGACAATGACTTGCTGTATAACTCTGGGCAAGTTAACTTCTCTGGGTTCTAGGAATATAGTATCTACCCCATGTTATGTATGTAAAGTGTTTTGCTACCTTTCAAAATTACGAGGTACCCCAATGTACACAGTATCATGAGAGAAGAGAAAATGCTTTTGTGGAAGATTTCAGCCATTATCACAGTATATTACTAAAGACTTGGAAAGATCTATCTATCCATACCCATCTGATCCTTACCCAAAGGATGAATCTTGCCTATAATTTTCCATTGCATTTTAAAATAACTTTAATTTAAATAAATAAAATTATATTGCAATTTTGCATAACAAAAGTGCGTCCAAACTCTTCTTGAAATTCTTTAATCCTGAGGAACTCTATCACCTGAGCTAAGCCATACTATTTTTGGAAACCCTTAATTTTGGAGAAATTATTTAAAGCTATTAAAGTTCCCAACTGCACTGAGACTTTTGGGACACCATGTATATCATGATACTGAGAGAAAATCTGCATGTCTGCAACTTCTACCGATATAAAATAGAGGTTATTTAGTCAAATGTTTGCTTTACCAGGAAAACAGATGAACCACAGAGGGGTTAAACTTCTACTTTTTATATGACACTGCTATGAATTAGGATTATGACAAATGAAAAGACATGGCCCTTGACTTCAAAAAGCTTACAGTCCTATTGGAGGCAATAGGTGGCACAGTGGATCACTGGACCTATGGTCAGGAAGATCTGATTTCAAACCTGCTGTCAGATACTTAATGACTCTGTGACCCTAGTAACCTCTGTCTTAGTTTCCTCAACTGTAAAATGGGGATATAATCACAGCACCTCTCCTACCTAGGGTTGTTGTGAGAATCAAATGATGTATTTTTAAAGTGCTTAGCAAAGTACCTGTCACAGAGTGGGTGCTTAATATTGCTCATTTTCTTCCTTCCTATCAGTGGAAAAGTTTTCCATATATGCCTATTTGTAAGGCAAATGACATTATACTCATTTTATAGAACCCTAGAATACTATAGAACCTTCCTGGTGAGATCTTTTGCCACTTAAAAGTGACTGGCCTACTTCTCCAGAACAGAAAAAGAAAGTGAATGGAAAATTCAAATTGCCCTGATGATATCATGAAGTTGGACAGCTGTTGAAGATGAACAGTGGATTCACTGATAAGAGTTTTCCTTCAAACAGTGCAAGTTATAACCCATCCATACTTCCCCATCCTGTTGAAGTTTTGCCCATGTCTTCCCATAAGTTTGCCCAGTGGAAACACTAAATGGGTTGGGGATGATCCTCATATTCCTTTGATGTCACAAGTTCACTGTCAATTAGGGGTCCATCACTCTTGCTACTTGACTGACCAATAGTTTTTCCCCAGGTTATTAATTTTCCTAATGGCAACTTTGCCAGTGTTCTTCCTGAATAATTCCTCATTTGTAAGGTATCTAGTCCTACCTATTCTGTACCTCTCCATTACTTTTGGGTAGTTCTCAATTTCAGTTCTTGAAAGTGTAGACTTGTGTTCTATGATTTACAGCTGACATATTCAGAAGGAATAAAAGCTGGTACTAAAAAGTTAGGTCTTTGTTTCAGGGAGAAGTTTATAGTCATTAAGAGAACTGTGCAATTTTCCAGAAGCAACCCAGGCTGTCTTCCTTCTTCTGTTCAGTTCTGGACCCAGTTCCTTATCTGATTGTAGTATTTACTTATATACATGTATTGGTGAAGGAGCTCTATAGACTGTTGTGTATTTCACAATCACCAGTATACTTGGGTTGCCCATCTGTTATCCCTTGCAATCACGACATGACTGGCTCACCTCCTTTTCCAGTCATACAGTTTTCTAAACACACTTGATTCTGTATGTAAAAAAGTAGATGAAGAATTTGGAAAATTATATTCCTGTAGTAGAAGGGTGGGTCAGTGACATAGTGAGAATAAGATATAACAGATGAACAATCTAAGTATTGAGCTGGTATCCATGAAATATAGAAAGCAGTAGCAACTGGTGAAATCAATGCATTCATAATCTCAGTGTAGTTATTTCTTCACTGATATGCCTTTTAATACTTCCATACTTTCTCATACAAAATGATCTTTATTCATGCATTCTCATAAATCCTCCATAATGGATTCAGCTGTCTTACTGGAGAAAGGGCTCTAGAATTTTGGAATAGACTCTCTATGAAAAGCTGACCAAGAGACTTGAATGAGAATCACAAGGGAAGAGAAGTCCTGGTATCATTGGCATCTGGACCAGTGGCCATACTGTGAGATCATGACTCTATTAAAGTATAGGTGAAGGCTAAACCATCTTGAACCCCTGTAGTAACCACTCTTTGATGGAAGTTGTTAAGCACATCAACAACATGAAGGATAGTTTCTAAACCTCCCCAGTATCGTCCTGTGTTTAATATTGGGTTCTGTGCACATTGATACATGCACCTGACTAATAGAAGCACTAATTGTCGAATTTCTGTATTTCTATGCCACATATAGTCCAAATAAAGTTCAGGACATATAGAGAGTGGCATAACAGGTCCAACATGTTTTGGAAGTGTAAAAAATGGGCAGACTTTAAGGATGAGAAGGTTGTTAAAATATCATCAGCACTTTCACATAAAATCATGACTTTGGTATTTTGCATAGGGCCAAATCTTTGCCTTTCCCTATGCCCTAATTGCCCATGTTTGCTATCTCTTTAGCTAGTGGCTTCAGTTGCCTGACTATTATAGCAAAATCTCCAGAGACAGTATCATTTAAAACTATTTGAGCAGAAGATCACAGATTTAGAACAGGAAAGGATCTTAGAGGTCATTGATTCTAACCTCTTCATTTTATAGATGAAGAAACTGAGTGTACAGAGATTTACACAGGTTAATAAATGTCTGAAGTACAACTCGAATCCAGACCCAACACTCTGTCCACTATCTCATGCTGTCTCTAAGGTTCTAAGGTAAGTACTAACTACTTATACAAAGAATTTAATCTTCAGTGCCCACAGGCTGTACATTTAGGCTCCATATTCCAATTCAATTTAATAACCATATATCAAAAGTTGGCAATGTGCCAGGCACCATGCTAAATTCCAGACACACAAAGACAAAAACAAAATATCTTCTGCCCCAAGAAATTTACAAGAGGGTGGAAGGGGAGAGAAGAGGTGCCAACCTTTACATAGGCATTTAATTATCAAATAATTTCCAACAGAAATGAAGCAACAACTGACCAGATCAATGGATTTATGATGTCAATGTAGTTATTTCCTCTCCTGGTATACCTTGTAACCCTCCATGCTTCCTCATAAAGGTGGATCCTTACCCATGCCTTCCTATAAATAATGGATTCAGTTATCTTGCTGGAGGCTCTCTTTGGGTTCTTTTAATACTTTCTTATACCATTGAAAAATTCAAACTGTCTACCTGCTATCCCTCACTCTTGCTACATAATTGGATCCCTTTCCTTCCTCTCATTTCTTTCTTTCCATCACATTTCACTTGCTAGTCATTGTTGGTAACATGTTCTAGCCCACATATACCTGCCACACATCTTTCCATTGCCCTTTGAATCATCAGAAACTTTGATTCTTTGAATTACAATGCTCATTCATAACTATCTAACACCAAGGAAATTATTGGTGTTCAAAAGATTGGGGTTTGTGGTGACAAACAGTTTGGTATCATTCAAAGAAAAGCATGATTTCCCAAATACAATCTCCATTTTTAGGTCCATTCGTAATACCTGTCTAAGAGAATTAATATAAGATATTACCAATGGGCTGCCTATCTAAGTGCATTTTATAATCTATGCCATATACTTTTTCATTCAATTTGTTTTTCCAATAAGATTGGCTAGTCCACTCTCTTTCAAATGACTATAAATCTCATAAGCCCTGGAACACTATAGTGTTCCAGGAATCAACTTAGTGACCACAATGTCATCTGCAAACCAGAACCTCAAGAAAACCTCTCCAGGGATAGGAAACTCTTCTTCTGCCTAGGATCTGAACAGATCAGCCTTAGGTGACCATATGTCTCCTCATTTCATGTCTAACTTCATGTGGATTCTTATGTGTACATGGGTGGGACTGTATGAGAATCTCATATGATTCTAGTATTTTTTGTGGGAAACATTTTGTTTGAGAAGAAACTTTAAAGTTACCTTTTGTCCTCATGCAATGTGATTTTGAAACATTTAAACACAATTTTTTTTATTTAAAAAAGCATTTATATAGTACTTTAAGATGGAGGGAGAGGCATACACACGTACTATCTGTCTATCTATCATCTATCTATCTATCTATCTATATTATTGGTGTTTAAAATACATGGTTTTCTTCAGGGATGGCTAGGTGGTACAGTGAATAGAGCACCGGCCCTGGAGTCAGAAGGACCTGAGTTCAAATCCGCCCTCAGACACTTAACACAAAAACTAGCCATGTGACCTGGAGCAAGTCACTTAACCCCAATTGCCCTCCAAAAATCAAAACAAAAAAAAACACATGGTTTTCTGATCACAGAGAGTTTAAAATTATTCAAAATAAAGCATAACTTTCCAAATATAAGCCCCATTTCTAGGTACATTTGCAGTACCTGTCTAAGAGATTAAATATGTATATTACCAATGGACTTCCTATTCAGGTGAATTTTACAATTCATGCTGTATATTCTTTCATTCAATTTGTTCATTTGCCCAGTTATATGTGGGCATAACTATAACTACATATACACATATACACATATTATGATATATGTGTGTACATATGTATATGTGCATGTGCATCACACACATATGCTTCATATAACCTGATAAGGTTGATGTCACTATCATCTCCATTTTAAAGATGAGAAATTGAGACTGAGAGGTTGACTTGATGAGGGTTACAGTTAGTAAACTTCTAAGACAGGATTCAACTCAGGTCTTCCTGAATTCAAACCAGCATTTGATTCACTATGCTAAGCTTTTATATTCTCTATGCCCCAAAACATTGAAGAAATGTAGCTTTGAAAAAAACATGAATAATAATCAATATCTTGTACCAAGTTTAGAGATAAGAAAAAAGGGTATTATTATGAGTGACATGAAGGATCTTTTATCTTTGACCTCAGCAATCAAGATGGTTCACTGCACAACTGACTAGATGGTAGTAAAATTCTTCACCTAAGATATATCAATGTAGATTCAATCTTTTCCATGAAAGGAAGGAAAGAAGGGAGGGAGGGAGGGAGGAAAGAAGGGAGGGGAGGAAGGGAGGGAGGGAGGGAGGGAGGAAAGGAGGAAGGGAGGAAGGGAGGAAGGGAGGAAGGGAGGAAGGGAGGAA
>NW_027187330.1:14329799-14358660 GCF_028583685.1 Petaurus breviceps papuanus
GAAGGAAGGAAGGAAGGAAGGAAGGAAGGAAGGAAGGAAGGAAGGAAAAGAAACTGACCAGGAGCCCAGGAATAATGAATAGTGAGGTAAAAGAAAAACAAAAGATTAGAACAAATATGGGAAGAGGAGATGATGAGAAGACCCTTCTTTGGTGATTATTTCCAATGCTCAAAATGAACATATAGGCTATCAAGATTTTTGACATATTTTCCACTCTTAATTCTTCTCTGCCAACAATAAACAAACAAATAAATTTCCTCTTAGATGGATTGATTGCACCTCAGTTACCATTGCCTTTGTCCTCAAATTGTCTTTAGAGTCAATGGAGAAGCAAGAGCACTTCATGGAATGAACCATACATCTGGATCCATTGCTTTTTTTCTCTGTAGACATTTTTTGTTGAATTGTCAATCATGGGGAAGCCCCCAAAGAATTTGATGAAGAGAAAGATTTTCCTCAGCTAGTATTATTTACCTACCCACTTATTTGAAACTCTTTATTGATGAATTTGGATATTATCTTTGGAGTGTGATGAGATAGTATTAATTCATTTCCTTTTCCGCCTACATTATTTAGTCTTTTACATATAATCATGGGCAATGAAAAGAAGGTAGCTTTTTTCCTTTTATTCATGTTATTTCTTAGATAGCATTTTTAATAAAGACAGCACTTCCTAACATGATTAGTCATTTCCATCTCCCTATATTACCCACAAAGAGATTGATTCTAGTTTTAAATGTGGATCCTACATCTCCAAGCACCTGCTGCCATTAATGCTAGAGTAAGCTGAAAGGCAGATTTATTTTTTTCTCATACAACTGAGTGATGAACACTGGAGTAGAAAGTAGCAGAGTGGCAAACTTCAAGAACTTTTTAGAAACTCAAAAGGACTTAAGGTGAATCGCTTTGGGTATGGTTAGGGTCCTAATTTTCCCTAGGAAGCATATATGAAATCTTTTTCAATTTGAGTCAATATCAGAAGCTGCAGGTATTCTGCCAGGTGTCACATTTTAGAAGGGACATTTTAACCAGAGAAGGGTCACCAAACCAGTGAAGAGCCTGGAAACATGACTTGAAAGAATTAACTGAAGAAAATGGAGATCTGTAGCTTACAGAAATCATACAGGGAATCTCTGCTACTTACTACCTGCATTACCTTGGGCATCTCAATTTTTCTGGGCCTCAGTTTCCTTGTCTATAAAATTAGTAGAGAGCTGTAGATTAGCTGGTTTTTGTGATACCTCCCAGCTCTAAATCTAGGACTCTATATTCTTGTAAACATAATCATTGGCTTCACATATTTGAAAGTCAGTCATGTGAAAGAGAAATTATATATTCTACTTAAAGAGGCAGATTTCCATAGTAGAAGGAACATTGGACATGGAGTCAAAAAGACATGGGTTCCCATAGAATTCCAATTCTTCTGCTTCCCAGATGTATGACTGTGGGCATCTAACAATATTTCTAAGCCTCAATTTCCTCATTTGTATAATGGGAATAGTAATATTTGTGCTATCTACTTCACAAAGTTATTGTGAGGATTTTTTTCCATTCTCTGCCTCAAAGCATTACAAGAAATAGGAAAGAAGATAAAATATTAAAAGTATCCATTGGACAAATGGTGTTTTCCAGTACTGGATCTGGAACATTCTAATGCAGACTCACTTGCCCCTCCTGAGATCAGATGGGAACATCAGACAGCTAAAGTAAGTTTTCTGCCATCAATATGGTATTAACTATAACAGAAGACACAGAGTTAGCATGGTCTTGGAGAAAAAAGAATAGACAGATATTAATGACTTGAACCATTGGTATCTGTAGTCAAGAAGGTTTCCCTCCCCATACTAGGCAAAACAGACTTTCATAACTGATATGCCTACCCAGTATGGGCAGGGGCTGTTTGTGTCTTATACCCAGCCATGGACTTGATAAAGTGCTTTCTCTTCTCTCCAAAGAGTGTTCTAATCTGTAGCTGTAAGCAGTAAAGAGGTGTCCAGCATCTATGGAAACAATAACAGCAGTCATGGTTCCTAATTTCACTTAGAAACAGCACTGACTGAGGTAGATAAACCTATCTCCCAGCCCAGTAAGCACTGACTGCTTGAGTGACTGATCATCTTCCATATGCCCAGCTACTTTTTTCTCTAGCAAACACCACGTATGACAGACATCTCCCAACAGTCTGTGCCCATGTTGGTTAAGACAGGAGGCAAATATTAAGGAAGAAAATATTCTAATTTATGCTTCTCACAACTTTGAAATCTTAAGAAAGGAAAAGTAATCTCTAATCTGAAAGCAGTGATTAGAGCAGAAAATGAATTGGAAGTTTCATGCTGTATGATACATGTATCTAACACTTCTTGCTTTTGCTAATCTAATTAAACTATTTATTTAACCATGACGATGAGGTGATTGAGTAAGGAGGATAAGGGTGGCCAATGAATAGAATCTAGATCCATCAACTAATGGGTACTAAATACTGGGCATGAGAGGGAGAGGAGACAGCAGAGATGTATAGTCTGCTTATAGGGTATAACCCTTTCATCTTCCCATATCCCTGACTATTAACAAGACAGCCTTGTCTGTTACACTGTGGGGAAATACACACACCCATTTCTCTATTATCAATGCTGTAGGATATCATAGGGAGGTATATTTTGACAACATAAAGAAAAACTACCAAATAACATGTCCCAAAATGGAATGGACATCTTCAATAAGTAGTGAGTTTTCTATCAGTACAATTCTTCAAGAACAAACCATATGACTACTTGTCAGGTATTTTACAAAGGAGATTCATGCTTGGGGCAGGGGGTGGGGTGTCCATCTAGATGACCTCTGGCTACATTCCAATTTTAAATTTCAAGGATTAGCTATTTTTATTTTTGCCACAGCCACCTCTGAAACAAAGAAAAAATAATACAAATGACCCCCAGTCCTGTAGAGTCTCCTTCTCCAGCTATAGCAATACAGTGAATAAACTAGAAAGAGAACAGAAGGTATTAAGAATCACACAGTATTTAGAATAGCTATAATCTTTGATTTGACTATGGGACTCCAAAAGTGTATTCTTTGTCCAATTATCAATAAGTAGACATATGTATGAAAGAGCTGATAATATCAGAAAGGGAAGAAGTCATCGAGTATGTTGGGTTGACTTTTGGCAAACTTTTGGGAGGACATGGACAAGAATTGTTGCATATGGTCAGGCATGGATGAATTACAATCTGTATCATGAGAGGAAACCTCTGAATCAATGACATCACCAATCTATTTGAGAGCATTTGAGCATAGTTTTGTGAATTTTTGGTGAGAATGGTTTTGTTTTCCAGATTTCTGGGACTTTGGCTCTCATTCCTGGATTCAACTGACATGTGAATTTCACATTAGTTCGGTACTCTGTTTCAAGAAGCTATTTCAGAAAGTAGCAGTGAAAGCTGAGAAAATAAAACCATACTGAAAATAGAGCTGTACACTCCAAAATATATAACCTCCAGTTCAAATTTCATTCTAAAAGTGAACAAAAAGGAAGAGTTCCAAGTACATCTACACTGTCTTATCTTTCCCCAAAGAGTAGGTCACATTTGGCATTTCCTACTTTTGGTATTCGTACTTTTCTTAGTTTAGAACACTCAGTAATTTGGAAGGGAGGGTCAGAAAAATGATTAAAATGAAAATTCAGAAGATGAAGTCATTAACACTACCTCTTCACAGGGCTGCTGCATCAAATGATATTATGTAAAGCCCTTTGCATCCACATGATGAAATGTAAAGAGACTAAGTGATAGTGGATAGAATAACACTATTAGATTCAAGAAGGTATGATTCAAACTCTCCTTTAGACACTTACTAGCTTTGAGACTGTGGGTAACTACAGGCTTTCTCAGACTCAGTTTCCCCACCTATAAAATGTGAATAACACCCGTAGTCTAAACTTACAGGGTTGTAGAGAGGATCAAATAAGATAATAGAGATATAATGGGCTTCACATGATATCTTTAAATCCATATGAATATTCATTGTTATCAGGTTAGATAATCAGAGGTTTGTTGATGTGGAGTTTAAAAAGATTTGAGAGACATCATATCAGGGTAATCTAATCATTTTATTAATAATGCCAGCATTTTAATAAAAGGATGGTCATTTAACCTTTTCTCTCTTAGACCAAAGACAACCATGGCTATGGGTTTATATACCCTTTGAAGAGTGTTGCCCACAGTGGGAATCAACCCTGATTATTTATTTAACAATTAATGAGAAAATGAATACTACAATGAGGGCCTCCCCTGACCTGAACTTTGATTAAATCATTTACTTTTTAAGTGAACTACAGCCTTGGGCAATCTATTCAAAGAATTTATGCCCCACTCAAGCCTGAGCAGTACAACATCTGAGTGGAATCTGAACAAGAAAGTTAGTCCAATCTCATTATCACTAATGCCCTTCAAGAGACTGAATTTTTAAAATCAGGACTTTAGAAAGGGGGGGGGGAGGGAGAACTCTGGATCTTCCCAAATCATTGGTTATAAGTATCACTTTTTTCATTGGTAAATATTTAAGAACTGGCTCTCTAAAAAAATGTTCATTGGATAGTTTTATCTGCATTATTAAAATTTCCACCCTACTTTCTTACATCCTGTCAATCACCAAAATAATAAATCAAATGTTGATTCATTGCATTTGCTGATTTCTGAGTTATAAATAGACACATTGAAAATTTAAGAATCAACTCTAGCCTGTTAGAACTGGCTCCAGCATACCCCTACTCTATGTGTGTCAAGCAACTTGAGGTAAATTCCACGTGAGGAATTAATTCCCTGACCTAACTTGATTAAACCACAGACTTTTTGTAAATTCACATAATATTTTTATCATAGGCAGATGACCTATCGTTTAGAATAACTTCCTACCTCAGGAAGTCTTGATTTCATTTTTGTAGACAACATCTAATGTGGGAACTCACTCTACCAAAACAAGTCTATTCTGTAGCCTACAATCTCAAAGTTTGGGGAATTGAACCATTCAGTGACTTGCCGAGGCAGGGTCACCCAACCTGTCTAGTTCATTCTGATTCGGAGGCAGAATCAGTATTGTCTGCACGACTCTGTCTCTCATATCACCATTTAGTGAAGGGAGTATCAGAGTGCTAGCCATGGTTGGGAGCTAGATAGTACTTCAGTGAGACTCTAATCCAGTGCTTTCATGTTATACATAAGGAACTCAGGCTCAGAATGATAAAATGATTTGCCAGAGATCATATGGATAAAGAAGTAACAGAAATGTGATTAAAAGAAAAATTGTCCTGACTCTAAATTAATATCCCACTGCTTTGAGTATTGATTCTAATGAATAATTTATGAGATTCTGAATAAGGAATATAGAACAAAAAACCTGAATTTGTAGTTAGAAGACATGAGCTCAGATCCTGGCTTGGCCACTTCCTATCTTGATGACCTCAGATAAAGCATTTAACCTTTCAGTTCTTCAATTTGATTTCAGCAAAACAGACCAATTGGACTCGTAAGTCTGGGTAAAGTTTTCATTGAGTGCATAGGTATGCCTGTGGTTAAACCAGATGACCTCTAAAGTGCTTTCAAACTTTAAACCAAGGATGCTCTGCTTGGCCTCTATTTCCATATCTTCAAAATGACAAGGTAGGTCTCAATTATTTCTCATATTCTTTACAGCTTTGACATTCTAACTACGAATAGAGAAAGGTCCAAGAAATGGGATATAAGGCCCAACACATTTATGCTCAGAGATTTGAATATGAGAACCACACAACTAAACAGAAGGGCTAGGTCAGTCCTCAGAAATTTGCTTTTCCCCTCCCTCAGACCAAACCAGCTTTTATTAGCTGCTAAGAGCCTGAAGCAAAGCCCTTTTGAAGTCGTTATTTCCCTAAAGGTTGTGGGAGGATCAGCAAATAAAAGTACAGTGATTCAAATCTAAGAAGATAAATATTGAAATATGTGTTTGTTCTTAGCATAAGAGCCCAGAGATTCCATGATGGACATGGATTTTAAGCAAAAATAGCACACTGTCTCTGTATTTCTGAGGAGAGGGGGAAAATGAATAGGCCCTTAACTTTTCTGACTTTTCTCTCTTGGACTGGACTCCCACATGAACTTAGTCAAGAAATCATTAGGTAAGGAACTAAACAGATGAATGAAAAGCTGTCATTCTTAGGGGAAAAATAGTGAACAAAGAAGTTTGAAAGAAAGGCAATATGCTATAGTGGACAGAGGTGTTGAAGTCAGTAAGAGAGAAAGGAAGGAAGGGAGAAATAAGGAAAGAGAGAGATGGAGGGAAAGAGAAAGAGAAGAAGAAAGAGGGAGGGAGAAAGAGAGGAAGAAGGAAGAAAGCAGGAAGGAAGAAGGAAGGAAGGAAAACAAAGGGAGGAGAGAAGGGAGGGATGGAAGAAGAACATTCTGACTCAGAGCTAGAAGTGACCTTAGAATTCACCTAATACAGTATCCTCTTTTTATAAAAAATGAACTAAGGAGAATGAATGGCTTGCCTAAGGTCACAGAGAGTCAAAACTCAAACTAGAAAGCAGCTCTTTTGACTCCTGACTTACTGCTTTTATTCACTGTACCCTGATGTCTTTACATATATGTTCTCCTTAACTCCTTGTATTAAGGAACTAACATTTTTGTCAGCATCAAAATCTCCAGTTTCCAGTCTAGCTCTAATAACCCATGATTATGGTTAAAGCAGCTTTCTCTGAATATTTATTTTCCTCGGTTCATCCGTCCTCACTAGTCATTCTTCCTTCACCTGCACTGCTCTCCTGAACTCCCACTTCCATGACATTTGACCTCGGTTCACATATACATCTGAAAATCAATAAAGTTTTTTTTTTCCCATGAGACCTCTAATGGAAATAGAGGGGCAGATGACCACATCTAGGGGCCATATATAAGAACTGTAACTCTCCCACATCTTCTGCGATAATTTCTCATTAAAGAATGGAAAGGAAATAACTTTCTCCCTCTTCCCCACACCAACATCCCTAACTTCCACCTTATTTGACATACAAGGAGGGTAAGATCAATCCCTATGCCTGGGTGTTCACTCAGAAAATAGTTCCCTTAGTGATAGTCTCAGAGGATAAAATTTAGGGATTTAGAAACTTTGAAGATGTGGTTACCAAAACCCTTCATTTTATAGAGAAGAAAATTGAATCCAGAAGATGCAAAATAATTTGCTCTGTGAAATATGCTTGTTAGGAACAGAATAAAGATGAATGAGAAAACATTTATTGTCTTTACCATGTGCCAAGAACCGGGTTAAGTGACAGAAATACAAATCCGAAAGAAAAGTTCCCACCCTCAAAGAATTAACATTGTAATAGGAGAAGACAATACATATAAGAGAATAGTTGCCAGGGAGGGATACTTCAATCTGGGAAATCACAGGTATGACGTACAATCATAGGACAACCAATTAACTTGTCCTTTTCAGGAATGGTAGTGGTTTAATATTGCTGTTCCAAGGGTAGAGAAGGGTTGAAGTAACAAAAGAGCAAAGAAAAAGAAGTGGCTGTGAAGGCAGGCAACAGCATGACTCAAATACAAATAGAGAGGGTTAGGCAGGATTTATACATACATTCTGACACCAAACCTTATGTTCTTTCCACAATACTGCATCATCTCTCCTTTCTCTTGAATCTTTCTCACCCTAGCCAACCTATTTTGTCTTCTCATGCCCATCCTCTTCATGTATTTCATTTTTTCCTAGCCAGGAAGTCACCATTCAACAGCAATTGCTATCAGAAACATTTTTGGTTTTGTTCTTTCAACTTGATTAAATTCCTCAATTATGTCAATTAAAGCATTAACTTTTTTTTTTAACTTCTCATCCTCAAATCAAATTTTAGACTAAATGTAGGCAGGTAACATTTGGTAATTTGCATATGAGCTATTTCTGCCTTATCATCAATAAATATTTCTTGGTACCTTCCATGTACTGTTGTTTATATCACCTGCTTCACAGGTAGTTATGTGGGAATATGCTTTATATGTCTTCCCTAAGGGGAAAGGCAAAATGAAACACACCTCTCCTTAGATGTAGGGGCCAAGGTAGTCACTGTTACATATTGAAGAATGACTTGTACTTTTATATACATGTGTTGTTACCCATTATCTTGTATAAGAGAATTTTATCAGACATGCTTAATGTGAATAATTTCCTGATACCCACTCCCTGCAATTGTCAGTTTCTTTTCTAATCTTTGTTGCATTTATTTTGATTATGAAAATCTCTCTTTTTTATTTTTATGGTATTAAAATTATTTTTTTTCTACTTTTACCATCTCTATTTTTGGTGGTGGTAGCATAACTTTTATTTTTATTGACCTTAAAAGACCAATGGATGGAAGTTTCAGTAAGCTAGATTTCAGTTTAATATAGGGAAAACATCTTAACAATTACAGCTATTCAAAAGTGGAATGAGATTCTTCAGAGTATACTAAGTGGTGGAGAGGGCCACCTTTTTTCCAGGGTTGTCATGAGGATCAAATGAGACAATATTTATAAAATACTCAGTACAGTTCCTGGCACACAGTACGTATTTAATATGTGCTTATTTCCTTCTTTAACAGGATTCAGAGGTTAATTTCCTTTTGCAGGCAACTCACAATGTTAACAGAATAACTTTTTTTTTCATTAAAAGGAAAGGAGTATAATAAGGATCCTGATTTAGACCAGATTTGAATTTGAAACTAGTATTCCAGGTAGAATGATGGAATAGTCAACTTAGCATGGAAGCCCAGAGAAGCCTTGAAACTTGGGACTCTGCTATATAGAAACTGAGCTAAGCTGAGACCCTAATCCTCCTCACATTTCTAGGAGGTGAGGTGAGGGGAATATGATATTCCTTGTATGTTGAAGAGTATGTTGACATATTTGTGATCATTCCTTGGAAGCAAATATTCTATTCTAAAAGCAAATCTGAGTATTTTGTGGTTAAATGGAGCTAGGGTACAGGGGAACAATGTCTAAAATTGGGATGATGCCACTGATAGGAGCTGGAGCAATCCAGAGAAGTTAGATGCCTCACTCAAACACCCTTTAGGCAACAGGAAAACCCTGGAGAAGGGGCAAAATGAAAAATACCTGTCCTTAGCAGTAGGGGCTTAAGTAGTCACTGTTACATGTTGAAAAATGACTTGTAGTTTTATATACCTGTGTTACCCATTATCTTGTATAAGATAATTTTATCAGGAATGTTTAATATAAATACTTTCCTGGTACCCACTCCCTGCAATTGACAGTTTCTTTTCTGATCTTTGTAGCATTTATTTTGCTTATGGAAATATTTTTTTATTCCTATGATATTAAAATGATTTTTAGAATCTCTATTTTTTATTGAGAATTTCACTTCTTCAGATTAAAATTTTTATTTGAAGTACAGGACTAACTTAATAATAGCAAAAATTTATGGAATAATATATATGTGTATATATGTTATGTGTATGTATATATGTATGTAAGTATATGTATATGTATGTATTATACATCTGAGTTCACAATCATCTGCAGTAAGTGCTATGGTATTGTGATCTTTAGCACAGTACTTGACACATATAAGTATTTAATAAATGCTGTTTCCTTTCCTGTTTTTCCCATTTAGGTCCAATACACTATCCACTGTACTACACTATCTCTTTAGGTTAGTAAAGATAACTAAGGGGGTTTGGTCAGGTTCTCTGGCCCTTGTCTTCCTCATGCTTATATATTATTTCTATAACTGTCCCTTTGAGATAAGACAAATTCAGGAGAAATAACCTCAATATTAGAGAAAAATATGAACCTAACTCTTAGAACATTAAACATGAATGAATCAAACAATCCAACAAAAGTGGCAGATTCTTTAAAAAAACATAACTCCCAATCGTTACTAATGAGAAATGCACTTAAAAAGCAAAGTCATATATACAATAAAAAAAAAAGCAAGGAACTGGGATCAAATATATTTTGTATTGGGTGAATCCAAAAAAGCAGGATTTTCAATCATGCTATCAGACAAAGATAAAAAATCATAACATAGATATAAATAAGGAAATTGCATTATTCTGAAAGGAGCCATAATCAATCAACTAATATCAATATTATATCTATATATTACTATACATAAATATAGATACACACAAACACAAACCAAATGCCTTGGAATCTAAATTCATAAAGGAAAAATTAACTGAATTATAAGAAGTCATAGACAGAAATACAAAAAAAAAAAACAGGAAAATTTAATATCCCTCTCTTGGTTTTAAACAAAACTAATATAAACTAAGAAAGATAAATAAAAATGATTTTTTTTTCAATTTTATAAAATTGAAAAAAAAAACTTTCTGGAGAAACTAGAGCTAAAAGATTTATGGTGCCTTTTTAATGGGAGTGCTCACAAATATACATATTGATCCCTATCGGAACTTGTAAAAACTGGTTTTGTATTAGTGCATGAAGCTATTGCAAATAATGTTTAAAATGAAAACAAAAACATAGTAAAAATGCCTTTTAAAAACCATAATTCAATAAAATAATTGTTCAGGGAGCACAAGTAAAAGACACTAAGCCCGGGGCGGCCAGGTAACACAGCGAGTAAGAGCACCGGCTCCAGTGTTGAGAAGACCTGGAGATTGAATCCCGGGCTCAGACACTTAGGACTCACCCAGAAACACCTGGCCGTGTAACCTTGAGCAAGTTACTTAACCCCAATTGCTTTAAGAAAAAAAAAAAGATACTAAGCCAAATGGATACATAATAGTGAAATCATAAATAATGATTGACTCAAAAGACAAATTATAAAAACCATAATTATGTAAAGTAAAATGGTAACAATGAAACAATATAGCAAAATTTCTGGGATCCAGCAAAAGTTGTCTCCAGAGGAAAAAATAAAGTCTTAGAAATATATACTGACAAAATAAAGAGGAAAATGAATGAATTGAATTGTGTTCTTCAAAAATTAAAAAGGAAAAAAGTAAATTCAAAATAAACACAAAAGCAAAAGTAATGAAAATTAGAAAAGAAAAGGATAACAGGAAACCCAAAAAGACAATAGAAATGACAAACAAAACTAAAAGCTGGACTTTTAAAAAGACTAGCCAACTTAATAAAAAAGAAAAGGACAGGAAGTCAAATCAATAAAGCAATAAAGTAAAATCACAATAAAATCAGAAGAAATAAAAAGCACTAACAAAACCTAGTATCAGTTATGTGTTAAGAACTGAGAATATAAAAAATAGAGAAAGACTTCAAAATTTTATAATAACCAAACTAGCAAAAGACCAACAAGAGATCTTAAATAATCTAACCTCAAAAAGGAAACAGAAGTAACAGTAAAGAAGCTATTAAAGGGAGGGGGGAAAAAAACAAAACAAAACATTGGTCCTAATGTATTCAAGGAAGAATTTTATCAATTTTAAAGGACAATTAGAATGTTACACAAATTATTATCAAAAATTAAGAAAGCACTCTACCAGACTCCTTATAAGAAAGATATTGGCCTAAGATCTAAATCAGGGAAGGATAGCTGTAAATCATTAATCAATATAGATTCAAAAATTGTATAATAAATCCTGTCAAGCAGCCTACATTAATTCATCCAAAATCATTTATTGTAATTAAGTTGGACGAAAAATTTATACCACAGATGCAAGGATGGTTAAACATTAGGAAAATAATTAACACAATTAATCATCATTTTAAAAAAATCTAAAACTACATTTTATGTCAATTAAGGTAATAAAAAAGTCTTGAACAAAGTATGATATTCATGCTAAAAATCTTTACCAAATATATGTACGGAGAGGCCTGTTTAATATAATAAAAAGTATCTACCTAAAACTAAGAGTGAAAATCATATGAATGAGGAACTATTAAAAGCTTTACTAATAAATATAGAAATAAAATAAGGACATCCATTCTCCTGAAAAATATTTTATCTGTGTGCGGGATGTAAAGACCCTTACCAAAATTCGTGGAGACTCAGAAAATTGTAGTAAAAGCAGAGGAGTCTTTATTGTGCTTTCTCGAGAAAGGGCACTGCCAAAACACCTAAAATGTTATTAACTGAGGAGTGCAAGTTTCAGAAGGTCCCAGATTTCTTTTATCACAATCCTAACCCCAACTCCAACCCCTGTCCCACCTTACCATTGGTTGGTAAAGCAAGCTCACAATCTACTTACTAATGCTAACTAATCAGCACAAAGTAATCTCAATTCATTACCATAATTATTACTGAGGCTCTAATTTTGTTAGATAACATACATAGTACATGAGGTTCACTAAGCAAGTGCAGAAACAACCCCAAAAGACGAACTTAGTTACAAAGTATAAAGAAGAAATAAGAATCTAATAGAATGTTCAGAATGGGGAAATTTTACTGTGTCATATTTCATGTCTGGTTCTAGAAAAGGTAGCAACAGCAATAAAACAAGATAAAGAAATTTAAGAATTAAAGATAATCAAATAAAATATAAAACTATCCCTATTTGTTGATGACATCATAGTTTACTTTAAAAATTCTAAGAAAGCCACAAAGCTATTAATAAAGAACTAACTTCAGCAAAGTTGAATTCTACAAAACAAATTGGTGAACATCAGCACCTTGTCCATATAATAATTTAAAAGTTCAATAAGTAAAAATAGAAAGGCATATCCAACAAAAAAAAATATAAAATGATAAAATGTTTGGGAATCAATCTACCAAAAGCACACAAAATACTTATATAGATTCAATTACAAAGTGTTCCTAAAGAAATAAAATTCAACTTAAATATTTGGTGGAATATCCAGTGTTGATGGCCGGGGAATGCCACTGTAATAAAAATGGCAATAATATCAAAGTTAATTAGTGATCTTAATGCTATTCCAATCAATCCATCAAAGGGATGGTTCACAAAACTTGATTTAAAAAGTAACAAAATTCATTTGGATGAATAAAACATCTGAGATATCAAGGGAAATATGGGGAAAGGTAGAAATAAGGGGGGGAGAAAGCATTTCTAGACCTCAGACTTTATTATAAAGCATCATTTATCAGGCATGTCTGTGAGGAAGTGAAAACTTCTCTGAACTTCCCTCTCCCCCCACCCCTTCACCTCTACTGTCAATCAGCAGCAAGCCCTTTCTGGAGGCTTTCTGATTTCCCACCTCTGTGGGTCCCTCCTCCAGGCCAGTGGGATTCAGGGACAGCCCAAACTCACTCCTCCCCCATTGCTTTGGGACCCTCTCCTCCCCACCCGATTTCCCTTGTTGTCGATCAGCATCCTTGTTCTTTGTAAGCCATAGTGGCAGGCTCCTCTGTTGTTTGCCATTGGGGAAGATTTTTTGAGCCCACCTCTCAGCCAATGGGAGAAGGGATAGCCAGGTGAAGGAGTTTGACTGTGTTAAGGTAAAAATTCTTGTTCTGCCTTTTGTAACATGCCTCTTCCTCATGATCAGTTATGGGGAAGACCGTCCTCTTCTCCCAGGGAAGAGAATAAATCCCTGTTCTTATCCTAAAAGATCTCCGTGTTCTTGATTAAATTTTGGATGAGGTTTTTCATCACAAACAGGGATCAATTGGTGGAACTGGGCATATTTAGCCTAAAGAAAAGAACACTCTGGAAGAACAGAACTGTCTTCAAATATTTGAAAGACTGCCATATAATGGAGTAATTAAACTCATTCTCTTTGGCCCCAGAAGGAAAAACACATAGGAGTTACCAAGAGGCAAATTTAGAATTGATGTCAGGAAAATCTTCCTCACAACTAGAGCTTTTTATAAGTGGAATGACCCAATTAGAGAGGCAGTTGGATCCAACTACCTCCTTAAGGGTTTTCAGGAAGATATTGGGCTGCAACTTGTAAAGTCTATGATTGTAAGGGTTCCTTTTGTGTATGGGCTAGACTTGATGGTGACTGAGGCCCCTTCAGCTCTCAAATTCTATGATGCTACTACTCCCCCTAAATTGTGGCTATTAAGGACTCACACCTTCCTGATAAGCCACTGATTTCAGGTAAGGCCCTGCTTTGAGAATACTAAGTCAATTAACAGAGTAAAAGCCCCCCCCTTAAAAAAAATCAGCCAAGAGTAGGAGTCTTGGCATGAAACTAGCGTTCAAAAATATAGAGGTGTCCCAGACGAAGAAGACAGTGAGTGACTGCAGAAGCACAGAAGAGGCAGAGTCCAGTTTGCTAATATAAAGTCAGGAAAACACACCAGGATCAGGTGGAGATGTAAAAGTGTTGACTTTCAGAAAAATATAGGGTCAGTGAAGAAGAAAAACAGCAGAGTTCAGTGTCTGTAGGCTTTGAATACTCAGCGGAACTTATTGGTAGCTCCTGATCCTATTTGAAGTACTGTCCTTCCTATGACCAATCTGTCTTTCCAAAAGGATGGCAGTAATTATTTCCCATGTCTGTGTTCAAGGGTTTGCTAGAGGTCTCCATCTTCGGAAACAGTAAAAGTGCTGGAATGTAAAAATGCCTTAAAGAAAAAGCCATTTTTGTATCAACTGATGTGCTCAGTTCTCCTACAGTAGACTTGAAAACTGATATAATGCCATAGGAGATTTACAGTGGTGGGTTTTTTTTCACAAGGATCCCTCTGGGATTCTTTTTAGTATTCTATGTATAGTTTTCAATTTGGGGTATTGAATTCATAGCCACATCTCTTTCTAATACCCCCTTTTTTCCTTTTCTTTTTCATTTCCCAACATGACTACTTTCCTAGACTTCATAATCTGCCAAAACTCATCATTCAGCAAGATGATATCATCTCTGAAATTCACTCCTCAGCAACCCCTGTCCCTGGGGTTCCTCTCTGCTTCTGGGTGGATAACAATGGAGGGTAGATATTGGAGAGCTCCTTCCAAATCCTCCACCATCTAGGCACCCAATGAATAAATTTCATCAATTCCCACTCAGCTATTTGCCTGGGTTTATGTTCTCTAGAAACTCATCTTTCTGCAAGATTATATGAACTCTGAAACTCTGAACTCCTCAGATCATTTCCCACCTCAGCTATAGGACTTGCTCATGCCCCTAGACAAGGTTACCTCCTTTTCCCCTCCATTTTCAGCTTCTTTTTATGCCCCATTGGGGCAGTACAGTGAATAGAGCATTAGGCCTAGAGTCAGGCAAACAACTTCCTGAGTTCAAATCTGACCTCAGATACTTCTTAGCTGTGTGACCCTGGACAAGTCACTTAACCCTGTTTGCCTCAGTTTCCTCATCTGTAAAATGAGTTGGAGAAGGAAATGGAAAACCCCTCCATTATCTTTCCCAAGAAAACGCCAAAAAGAGTCACAAAAAGTTGGACGTGACTGAAAATAATGACCACCGCCTAACCCATTAGTGTGTGAGCTATTTGACAGCATGGTCTGTTTTTTGCCTTTCCTTGTATCGCAGCAATTAGCATAATCCCTAGCACATAGTAGGTGCTTAACAAAGATTTATTGATTCTGATTCTTACTCTCTCAATGCACAATGAGATTCAGCAAAACCCAAAATACTTAAGAAGTGCCTACCACATGCAAAGTATTGTTAGAGACCTGAAATCATGTAGTCCGTATTAGAAAAACTTATAATGTAGTAGAGAAATAGAGATATGTACAGAAATAACCATAAAAATGATATAGATAATAAGTGACTATAATAATAACTAACATTTACCCGGTGCCTACTCTGCAATAGGCATAGTTAAGCACTTTACAAATATTGTTTCATTGGGGTGGCTAGGTGGCACTGTGAATAGAGCACTGGCCCTGGAGTCAGGAGGACCTGAGTTCAAATCTGGCCTCAGACACTTAACACTTACTAGCCATGTGACCTTGGGCAAGTCACTTAACACCAATTTCCCTGCCTTCCCCCCTCCAAAAAGAAAAATAAAAAAAAAATCCACAAATAGTGTTTCATTTGATCCTCAAAACAACCTTGGTGGGTAGGTGCTATTATAATCCCCATTTTTCAGATGAAGAAACTGAGACAGAGGGTAACTTGCCCCAGGTCACATGGCTAGTAATTGTCTGAAGCTGGATTTGAACTCAGAGCTTCTTGACTCTAGGCCAACAGCTCTATTCATTCTACCACCTAGCTGTCCCTAGAACAAAGGAAAGGATCTTATATGTCATGAGTAAAAAAAAAGATCCACATTTTGGCACTGGAGATAATTTAAACATTGGATCATACATCTGTAGCTAGAAATGACCTTAGACCTCATTTGGGCTAACCTTATTTTATAGATTAGGAATCTGAGATAAAGAGAGTTTAAGTTATTTGCTTAAGGTAACACAGGAATCAAATAGAAGAACTAAAATTTTACCTAATATCCCCTGACTCTAGCTAGATCCGTTGCATAGTGTGACCTCCTACATGCTAAACTGAAGTTTATGTGAGGTAATAATATATTTTTGTTTAGTAGGAAGAATAGACAGCCAACTTCAAAATAATCATAAATTGTCATTTATCTAATGTTTTAAGGTTTGCAATGCCCTATACATCTGTTATTTCATTTGATCTTCACAATATCCTGGGAGGTAGGTGCTATTATTATTCCCATTTTATGGATGAGAAAACTGAGACAGTTTGCACAATTTTCTCAGTGCCGCACAAATAATCTAAGGTGGAATTTGAACTCAGATCTTCCTAACTCCATGACCAACATTCTATCCACCACACCACCAGGTGCCTTCAGAGTCAGGAAAACTATAGGTTCAAATGCCGCCTCTGACACATATGGGCTGGGTAGTCCGAAATTTGACCTCACAAAACTCTAAACAACTTTCTAAGACTACACATTGCAAAGAAGGTACTGATCTCCATTGTGAAAGTTCCTTCATCAGAGATTGCCTAGTAACAGCGAAATCACAGGTCCAGTTACTCTTGTCCCTAAGAAATGAGGAACAGGAATCATCCAGCGACATGCAAATATTTGAGAGAACTGACATGGCCAAAAATTAGTAGAACCCTGTATATGATGTTATAATGTAAATGAAAACAAAACCTTAAAAAAAAACTACAAATAATTACAACAGCCAATCTTGCTCCCAGGGAAACAGATAATGAAATGTTTCCTTGGGAGCAAGATTGGCTGTTGTAATTATTCATAGTTTTTGGTAAAGAGAAGATGGACTTGGTTGGTTGGTTAGTTGTTGTCCTTTGTGGTTAAAGAAGACCAAAATGACATCTGTACATCATAGTCAAAGGCACAAGGTATCCAACCGTAGCTGATCAGACCAATATCAGCTTGGAAGGTTCTAACATAAGTCAGGAATAAATAGTCCATATGAACATTTGAAGTGGAGATTTTCTAAATTTGTACATCTCACATTTCTTTGGAGCTACTGCAATTCCGCTCTGCTCGTGGAGCACAGAACCTTCATTGATGCAGGCACACAATATTTAGCCTGCTCTGTGGCAATGTCTACTATGTCTCAACATCAATTCCAAAGTTCTTCAGAGACACCTTGAGAGTATCCGTGGATCACTTCTTCTGACCTCCATGTAAGCATATGCCTTGTGTGAATTCTCCATAAAATAATATTTTAGGAAAACATTTATTTGGCATTAAAACAACATGGTCAGCCAATCAGAGTTGCACTCTCTATGGCAGAGTTTGGATGCTTGGCATTTCACCTTAAGAAAGGACCTCAGTGTCTGGTGCCTTATCTTGCTAACTTATCTTCAGAATCTTTCTAAGACAATTCAAATGGAAGCAATTTAGGTTCCTGGCATGGTGCTAGTAATCTGTCCAGGTTTCATAGGCATACAACAATGAGGTCAGTACAATGGCTCTGTTCACCTTCAGTTTGGTAAACAGTTAAATATCTCTTGTCTCCCATACTTTCCTTTGGAGCCTCCCAAACACAGAGCTAGATCTGGCAATATGTGTGTCACCCTCATCATCTATGTATACATCCCTGGAAAGTGTACTGTGAGGGTAAGTGAACTTCTTAGCAGCATTCAATACGTCTCCATTTGCTGTAACTAAGGGGCTTGCATACAGATAGTGTGCTATTGCTGCTAGAGCACCTCTGTTTTCTTGGTGTTGATCATCAGACCAAAATCAGGACAAGCAGTCAAAAACTGATCCATACTCTGTTGTATCTCAGCCTCATAGGCTACATTTGGTGCACAATCATCTATGAGCAAAAAGTCACACACCAAATCTCCACTTTAATCTTGACTTGTAGCCTTTTCAGCTTAAATAGTTTGCTGCAAGTGGAGTAGCTCACCTTGATGCTGTTTTTGTCCTTGTTTAAGGTGTCTGACAACATTGCTGAAAGCATTATGCCAAAAAGGATGAAGCACACAGCTCTGCTTCACTTCAATGGTGACCAAGAAAGTGCAAGAGCATCATCTATCTAGAAGCTGTGAAAGCATGTTGTGAAACTGACATACAAGACTGATAAACTTTTTTTAAAAATTAAATAGAATATTATTTTTCCCAATTACATAATAAGAAAAAAATGGGGTATTCATTTTTACAAGATTTTTTTTGGATGGAAATTGGGGTTCAGTGACTTGGCCCAAGGTCACACAGCTATTTTTTGTGTTAAGTGTCTGAGGCTGGATTCGAACTCAGGTCCTCCTCACTCCAAGGACAGTGTTCTATTCGTTGTGCCCCCTACCTGCTCCAAGTGGTACAATTTTTAAGAGTTACAAGTATCAGGGTGGCTGGGTGGCGCAGTGAACAGAGCACCGGCCCTGGAGTCAGGAGGACATGGGTTTAAGTCCGGCCTCAGATACTTAACACACACACACACACACACACACACACACACACATACATACACACACCAAAAAAAAAAAACTTAGCTGTGTGATCTTGGGCAAGTCACTTAACCCCAATTGCCCTCCAAAAAGCAAAAAAAGAGAGAGTTACAAGTATCATCTTCCCATATAAGGATGTAAAAGCTCTATTGAATCCCTTATGTTTTTTCTTCCCTTTTTACCTATTTATGCTTCTTTTCACTCCAATTTTTTTTCTTTTGGAGGAGGAAGGTAGGGCAATTGGGGTTAAGTGACTTGCCCAAGGTCACACAGCTAGTTTTGTGTTGAGTCTGAGGCCAGATTTGAACTCAAGCCCTCCTGGTGGCTAGTGCTCTATTCACTGTGCCACCTAGCCGCCCTGAAGGCCAAATTTTTTTATTTAGTTCTGGTCTTCTCCTTATGAAGTCTTGAAATTCTTCTATTTCATTGAATAAACATTTTTTCCCTTGATGTGTTATGCTTAATTTTGCTAGGTAAGTGATTCTTGGTTGTAGTCCTAGCTCCGTTGCCTTGAAGAATATCATGTTCCATGACCTTTAATGCTGCAGTTCCCAGGTACTGTGCGATCCTGATTGTGACTCCCCAATATTTGAATCATTTCTTTCCAATTTGAGTCCACAAATAAGCATCAGGGCATCGTAAAAATGCTTTGGATTGTTGCTATCAGAGTAAAACTGAATTTCACCTTCCTTCTTACTGAACCAAGAATACTTCCTCTTTCTAAGCTTTGCTTACACTTTATTTTTGATAGAGTTAAACACTGCCTTCTTATAGACAAATGAACCATCGTGATGGCAAACCTTATGAAGTTCACATTCTTCATTAGCAGCTTCTGAATTTCCCCATCATCTTTGTCAAACTATTCTTGATGTTTGTTGAGCGTTCTCATTTTCCCAGATGAGCGAGTGCAATGCTGTACACCAAATCTCTGAAAGCTGCCCACTTTCAGCCTCACTGTTGCCAAACATGTGCTGGCTCAGCTTTCTCTCCAAGTAAACAACAAACCATTCACACATGTGCTCTAATCTACTGACATTAAGCTTTGGTTGAGTGTGAATGTTTAACGTGGAGAGGATGCCTATGATCAGTCTAGTACTCCACACCTCACATTGTCTTCCTCGCTCTCGCATTCTGTCTCTTCTCCTTACAATGAATTAGTCTATCAAGTGTCGATGTTTGTTGTGAGGGTGCATCCACAAAGTTTTATTGCGTTTAGCTAAATGGAAGGCAGTGTTGGTGATGAGGTCATGAGATGCATAAGTAGTAAGTGATAAAAAGTAAGACCCAAATGGAATTTGAAAATATAACAGGAACTATAAATCATTGAAAACTTCTCCCACCTAAATTTAGTGACCTGCATTTTCTTAGAATTATGGAACAGATTAAGACTCAGCAGCCATATTGTAGCTCAGGCCATTTTTCTTAATAATCTACCAATGATGGCTTGTACTTGCTCAGTTTCAAGATAACTGAGAAAAGAAGGCAGCTGGACTTTTTACCCTAATTTATCTTTGCAAAGTATATTTGCAAAGTACAAAGTATAGCCTTACCTCTTTGTATACTTTAGTCTAAGAAGGATTGACTCCATTCTTCTCTGCCATGTCTGACAGTCTGTGCCTGTTCACCATTAAAGTACCAAGAATCACAACTTATCTTCTTTCATTGATAATGAGGGTCTCCAGGTGTTCATAAAATTTTTATTTGGCCTCATCATGGGTCATTATGATAGGAGTATATACACTGCTGATGGTAGTGGACCATTTTCCTTTAACTGACAATCAATTTCATGAGCTTGTCATTCACTCCTTTGGGGGTTGGAAGGCATTGGGAAGCTTGTTTACTAGATTAGATTTGACTGCAGAACCTACACCAGCTTCCTGATGCTTCTCATCACAACAACCCCTCCAACAAATGTGTATCCAGCTCCATCTTCATTTGCTTTCATTTGCCAGCCTTGTTTCACTCAGTGATGTTATTTGAATGCAATACCTATTAAGTTCTTTCACAACAAGACTTATTTGTCTTTCAGGTCTACTGGATTTCATGTTGTCCATAAGCATGTACTTGTACCAATGGTGAATGGAATCATCTTTGCAAAAAGTACATTTTGGTTGTGTGTGTTTTGACCACAGTGTAGGATACCTGCCTTCCACAGTAAGCAAGCCAGGACTATATTAGGTGAAGCAGATGGGAAGGTGGAGAAAATTTAAAACTCAAAAGTTTGTGGAGCTGAATGTTGAAAAACAAAAACAAATTAATCAATTAAAAAGAAAAAAAAAGAGGGAGGCTAGGTGGCGCAGTTAATAGAACAGTGGCCCTGGAGTAAGGAGGACCTGAATTCAAATCCGGCCTCAGACACTTAACACAAAAACTAGCCGTGTAACCTTGGGCAAGTCACTTAACCCCAACTGCCCTCCAAAAAGCAAAAAAAAAAAAGGCTCCTCAGACACTCAGGAGGCTTCTGAATTCCACTGTTGCTTAAACCCAGTGACAAGATGACCCTATGCCCTGAGCCACCTGTATGTATTAAAGTTGTGTCTACAGCTCCCAGTATATCTACACTTACTACTTTGTCACTTGCCCATTGCTACAGGACTTCAAGGTAGGTAAAAAATGGTATGCATGATGTCTTTGGACTCACACATAACATGGATTTAAGCAGATTTATGCAGAGTTGCATAAAGTCATTGGTCTCACTCTCTCTACCAGAGTCATCAGAGCTTAGTGGCAAGGCAAATGTCAAGACCACTGGTAATGGCTAAGGATTCAGTGAATGATCTTGGGGCCTTTAATGTCTAATCAAGCTGTAAGCATTCCACAGGGCATGCTTCTGCCACCATCATGGCCCATTGGAACAAATTATTCACCCTCATCCATTGCTCTGCAGAAGTCTTCAGATGCTTGGGTTAGAAATCCCCCTATCTTCACCGATGGGTTTGAGGGCCCTCAGTTACTCTCAACCTGATTTAGCCCATATGGCAAAATGGTTTACCAGGCTGTAGTCACTGCATATGCTGTGGCTTCTTGAAGCCACAGAAGAGGATTGGATGGCAGAATGGAGGACTAAAGCAGCAAAATGCTGCATATACATAAATTGGTTTTGATGAACTTTCTTTGTTTCGATAGAAAGTTCAATTGCTGGGGAATTGAGAGGAGGAGGGTTACTATATCCAGAAATGACTATGATACAAAAACAGGAGGCATCAATTAGTATTATTTTTCAAGAAAGGTGGGGGTTAAACAAATTCTATTTTATTAATATGGGAAATATTAATCCTGTTTAAGGACAAAGGTGAGAAAAAATGTTTTCAAGTATATATAAAACCACTTTGTACGTTTGTGTTCTCTGCCACAAAGATTCCAAGAGTCTTTTCTTTACAGGGAAAAACAAGATACTTAGATTCTCTTAGAAAAAAAAAAAACTGGATATGTGTGTAGATGAAGAAGGGGAAAGAGAAGATCACGAATAATAATTTAAAAAAAACCCTGGGTTTGAGTCACAGCTCTGATATTAACTTGCTACATGAATTTGAGCAAATAACTTCATGTTTCTGCACCTTAGTTTCCTCATCTGAAAAGTGAAGCAGGATTAGGATGAATTTATTTCCTTAAGCTTAAGCATCTTAAGGTGATGTGACATAGGACTGTTTCACTTTTTCTAAAAACAACATCCAGTATAGCCAATGTGAGTAAAAATATATTTAAAACATAACTTTCTTAGAAATGTACATTCTAGAATTTACTATTATCTTGGTGGTCTCCCCAGGCAGGGAGAATTAACAAGGTTAACTGGCAAGTGTACTTTCTTTTTATTTCTCTGAGCGGAGACCGTAAGGCAACTGTCCTCTGTTTAAGTAGGAAGGTGTTTTGTAGCCAGCCTCAAGTAGTTCTGAGATGAAAAGAAAAACCTTTGTCTTCTTTCAGTTTGTTGACAACCTACCATTAGTGTCTGTCTTCTCCATGCCTTTAGCCTTTCTTCGAGGTCTAATGGTCTCCAGGCAGAGAATAGTAAGAAAGGATGCTTATAATGCCTTATTTAAAAGGAAGGATGAATTGTATGATAATCCAGTCTCTGGAAACAAAGGGAACTAGAAACTTAGGGTGTCACCAACTGGAAAGAACAAATCAAGTCAGATTGGCCAAGGAATGGGAGGAAAGTTAGGAGACCATAATTCCTTCTTTGAGAGGCATAAAGGGCAGGTAGGTGGATAAAGTGCCAAGCCTGGAATCCAGAAGACTCCCCTTCCTGAGTTCAAATCTGACCTCAGACACTTACTAGCTGTGTGACCCTGGGCAAGTCATTTAATCCTGTTTGCCTCAATTTCCTCATCTAGAAAATGTCCTGGAGAAGGAAATGGCAAAATACTCCAATATTTTTGCCAAGAAACCTCTGAAACTCTCAGTAGCTGGTCATTATCACTACTAGAAAGAGTTTCTACACTGAGAGTTCTTTTTACTGGATGAAATACATAGAACTCCATGTATTTGAATGCCCCCCCCCAAAAAAAAACCCATTTTAGTACCTACCTCACAGGGTCGTTGTAAGGATTAAATGAGCACCCAGTACATAGGAGGGGCTTAAAAGATGTTTGTTGATTGATTGCAGACTTTAAAACATCAGATAAATGTCAGTTATCACTTCTGTGGAGGGCATTTTTCCTGGCATTGAAGAATTTTTCCCTATAAAAGGTGTCAACAATTCCATTGAGATCAAAGTTGAGACTCTTCTCCTATATTGACTATGTCTTCTTGATGGATGTCAAATGAATACTGGTCTCCTGACACTACATTGAGGATGAGAGAATTATTGCTAGGCATACACTTTAAAAGAAAGATACAGAGCTGGGAAGGCAAAGAAACTTTTAAAGAAAAAGATATTATAGTAACTAGGATTCACATTCATGGAGGAGAAGCCTGAGCATCTGCAGAGCCCCCCAGGGAGACATGTGGTCTCAATTAAAGGGGGCTTTATGATCCCAAAGATGGTACAGCCTGTGGTAGTAGCAGACCAAAGAAGATCCTGAATGTTCAGAGGACTTGAAGGACCAAACCTCCTGGAAGAAGAAACAGTCTTATACAATCACATATCCCTTAAGTCAAACAAGAAGGTCATGCACCTGTCAGTTGGAGCTGAGTAGCAGCAAGAAACAGAACCACAAGGTGGAGGCGCAGATCTGGACCTTACGATTCTTCTGTACTGAGTTCTATGGACTAGCCTATTCCAGGGCAAGAAGTGTCTTGATTGTTTATAGACTGTCTTTCGCATTTTCTGTTGATGAAATAAAATCCACCCTGTATTCAATTTTGTTAGCTTGAATGCTTGCATGGGAGATAAGGTTCATTTTACCTTTTCTGTGGATATGGTCACAAAACTCCCATATCCCCAGGAAAAAAATATCTAAGTGTGCATACAAGTCACACAGAGTGAATTATATGAACTTTTTCAAGGTTAAACCAACTCTGTGTGAATCCAGAGTTTTGGTCTGGAGCCACAATTTACACCTGCATAGATGACCAGGTTTAATTTATGAGTTCTTTAATTATTACCTTTCCCTTTTGTGTGTCATTGCAATTACACTCCTGAAGATAATTTTACCTTTGGTTGCCAGAAGTAAACCAAAAAACAAAATTTGAAAAACTAAAGTATATGTTTGGGGTAGAAATAAAGCTGGAAACCTTAGAGTAGAAAAATGGTAGTTGCAAAAATGACTAATAAACAAGTTGGAAAGACAAGTAAGAGAGTGCAAGGAGTCCATGGCCTATGAAAGCAGTAGGAATCCCACCCCTCTCCAAGAATTTCACGATCTTCAAGGGCTTGTGCACACTAGTTTACAGTAAGAGGCGCCAAACTCATTTTATAGATAGAGATAATAACAAATCAAGGACAGGGAAGGGAATCAGGCAACAGGAAATTACTATGTTAGGGACCGCACTATATTTTCTATGCTGTTAGCCTGAATGCTTGCATAGGAGCTGAAGACCCTATTAACATTTCTAAGGAGACTTAGATATGATCTAAATTCCATTGTCATCTGGAAAAAACCTGGACAGAGGTATGAGCCAGAGTAACTTATGATGACAATTATATTGAATATTTTCCTGTTTGTTACCAGAATGAAAGAACAAAGATAAGTTAATGCTCATTAATGCCCATTGCCCAACCCACACCTCTTGAACTTGAAAATCAAAAGATGTGGGTTATAGCCTGAGACTTACAGATTACCTATGTGACCTTAGACAAATTACTTAACATTGCAGCCCTTCATTCCTTCATCTATAAAATGAATATGATAGATGGACTATATTATCTCTAAGGCCTCTACCCACTCAGATTCTTCAGTTCTAACATGCTACTATGTTTGTTCTGAAAACTCCACTGTACATATTATGTCTTTTCTGTCAAACAGAGTTTTTATTTCTTTTCACTCTCCCTAAAGCTACAGGATTGAATAGGCATTTGGTTCTGATCTCCAAATATACTTCCTTTCTACTGTGCATAGAAGGAGATGATATCTTTCAAGGCGATGAAGGTTTTCATGTCTAAGACCCTAGTTTCTCTGTGGAAAGTCTAAGATTATTAGCTATAGTTGTGGATCTAGAAGGTGGTCTTTGCCAAAACCTACCCTGTGCTCCTGTAGAGTATATGTATCACAAAATACCAACTTCATTATAATTATCAAGTAGGGAGCTGAAATGCCTTCCCCAAAACAGCCTCCTTACTTACTGAATTCTGAATGCATTTCAGTATCAAAGGCCAAGAATGGTCAGGCCCAAATGTGCATTAGGGTACTGTAGAACAAGGGAAATAATTGCATGTTTGGAATTTTGCAACGTTACCACTTTACCTCTGATGTTTTAATTGACATCTAAGTCTGATACATCTAGCCCTTTGGAAAGAAAGAAAAGAAAGATCTATCTAGTTGTGACCCAATAGCCAGAAAGAGCTTTTGCTTACTTATTGATTCATGTTCCTCAGTCTTCTAAGAGAGCTAGAAGTCCTCTTAATTGGCCTATAACCCTGTTTATCCAATATAAACACAAATGGGAATCCTCTCCAAAAATAATTGACATTTATATTAGCTTTAATATAATGAAGCATTTTGCATATATCATCTCATTTAAAATTCAAAATAATTACTCTGAGAGATCAGTACTAAAGTTATTATATTGGGTGTCATCCATTTTATAGATGAAAGTGAGGTTCAGGGATGTTATGGTATCTATTCAAGTCTATACAGATAACAAGTATCAGAGGGAGAATTGTAAACTCAACTCTTTCTTGACTCCAAGTTCAACATTCTATTCATTCGGTGAGATTTGCTGCTTCAATAACATTCCCAACAATTGAAACTGACTTTTTCTAGAGATGACCAGCACAACATCCTCTACATTTTTTGCAGGTTTCCCAAAATCCTTTGGTGCGCCACAGATTGTGAAGGCCTCTTCTAGAGTTTTGGAGGAAAATTTTTAGCTGTTGTAACAAGGTCTATCATTTAAAAAAAAAAAAGTGAAATTGTGCCTTCTCTTCTAAACGCTCTCTAATTCTCTAATTTTGTTTCCAACCTCATTATTAAACTGAAAACACTCCAAGGTTTTCAATGATCATCTTAATTGCAAAATCCAGTTGTCTTCTTGATATCTCTGTAGCATTTGAAACTGTTGATTGCCTTCTTCTGACACTGCTATCTCTCAATCCTTCTCTTAATTGTCTGACCACTCCTCCTCAATCTCCTTTGATGGACCTTTCCCCAAGTCTTCCCACTAACTGTAGGTGAAGATACTCTTTGGGCCACCTTCTCTTCTCTGTCTAGTCTATTGTAAATGCTGATCTCGTCATGAGTTCAATTGTCATCTCTCTATTGCTGACTCCTGGATCAATCTATTCAGTTCAAATGCCAGTTCCTCCAAGTGATATTCCCTTATGTCGCCAGCTAAAAGTATCACTAACTACCTTTTAGACAGTCTCATCTGAATATCCCATAGGCATTTCAAATAGAAAGCATTCAAAATAGAACTCAACTTCTTACTGCTCAAATAATTCTTCCTTAATTATCCTATTATTTTCAAGGGTACCTCCTGGTTCTGCCATTCTGCTATTATTCTGTATTCATCCAATCAGTTGCTAAATCTGTTATTTCTACCTTTCCAATATCTCTTATTTTTCTCAACCCTTCTCTCTATTCTCTAAGTTACTAATTTAGTTCAGGCCCACATTATGTCTTACCATGCCAAGAACCTTCTATCTGATCTTTCTACATCAATTTTCCCCCAAACCATCCAATTTCCACTTGACTGATGATGTTGCTAAAGCACAGTCCTGACCATAGTAGCCCCAAACTAAATAAACACCAGTGACTCCCTAATACCTGTAGGGTCAATGTAAACTCATTCCCTTAGCATTTAAAACTTTTTACAATATGGCCTATTCTTACCTTTGGCTTTTACATATTACTACTCTCCATGCACTCTGTGGTTCAGCCAATCCAACCTACTTATTCCTCATATGACACTCTATTTTCTATCTCCATGTTTTTTGTATTAAATATCCCCTCATTGCTAGAATGACCTTCAGTTGGGGCAGCCAGGTGGTGCAGTGAATAGAGCACCAGCTGTGGAGTCAGGAGGACCTGAGTTCAAATCCAGCCTCAGACACTTAACACTTACCAGCTATGACCTTGGGCAAGTCACTTAACCCCCATCGCCCTGCCTTCCCCCCTCCACAAAAAAGACCAAAAAAAGGAATAACCTTAGTTCTCACCTATGACTATTAGAACACCTGGATTCCTTCAACACTTGGCTCAAATTTTAGAATTGCATCTTTAATATGGCATAGTAGGTCAGAAATTTCCACCCTCTCCAAATTTCCTCCACAAACAGACACCACATCTACACAAAATGAACAGAGAGCAGGAAAAATAAAGGGCCAGGATTTCCTCATCCTCACAGATATTAATGCCTTGCTCCTTAAGGTTGCCTCCCAGTTACTCTGTACATGCCTGTTTTACCTCTTTGGTCTACCAATTTAGAATAAAAACATCTTAAAGAAAGTCAGGGATTCTTTTTTCCTTAGCTTTGTAGCCCCAGCACTTTTCATATTTTCTGAAATGTAGTATGAGTTTAATAATGCTTATTGATTAATTAATTGATGTGGAAGGTGGAGAGAAGGTAAAACTTCCCTGCCCACAATGGAAAAGAGAAGAGCTGCCTAGGATATGGTCACTGTATTCAAGTCTCCTAAGGGCTACCACCTAGAAAAGGAATTAGACTTATTCTCCTGGGTCCCTGAAGGCAGAATTAGAAGCAAGAAATAGAAGTTGTAAAGGGGCACATTTAGGCTTGATGTAATGTAAAAATTCCCTCTGAAAATGAGAGCTATCCTCACAGTAGAATGGGCTACTTGCCAAGATAGTGCCTGTCTCTTCCTTGGAGGTCTGTACACAATATCTGATACCCTCTAGTTAAGCATGTAGTTGGGGTGTAACTTATTCAGGCACAGGCTGGAATAGGAAACCTCTGATGTCCCTTCCCTGTAAGCAAGCACAAGCAACTTTCCAGAAGAAGGCTACTGTGAACAACTTTTAAGATTCTGATTACATAGTATAGTGAACACTCTATTCAATAACAAATCAGAGCAAAACATTCACAGTAAATCAAGGTACAGCATTCACAATGTTACAATTTATCACAGATAATCAAAATACAGCATTCACAACAACTTATCACAGAAAATGGACACATAGTTTTCACCACAGTGGTCACAAATTTTCAATAAAGAACAATCATCTAGTAACTCAATTGTTCAGTCATCCTTAAGGAGGTTAGGAACACAAAATACAAAAGTCAAAGTACTCCTCCCCTGAGTAGTACATTCATTTAGTCAATCACAGAGTCCTTAATTCAATCACAAAGTACAATCACAAATAAATTACAATTCCATCAGTGATTACTCAACAGAAAATATCACTATTCACCAAACAGGGCTTCCAACTGTCTGACCATTACATCCATACCTAGTTAGTCACCAGAGAGGGAAGCACCAACGTCTGGGTTTCAAAGCCTGGGGCGGGGGGGGGGGGGGGGGGGGGGGGGGGGGG
>NW_027187330.1:14358760-14378529 GCF_028583685.1 Petaurus breviceps papuanus
GGGGGGGGGGGGGGGGGGGGGGGGGGGGGGAGATAGGGGAGCAGGATTTAATGGCTGCCCAGACTCTCATCTGGCAAATCACATAACTCTTCCCAAAGTAAGTCCCAAAGCAAAACCTCACATCAGGGCCAGTCACTACCCAGTATTCACAGAGAGGTGTTTTCATCTTGACTTGGGGCAAGTTCTCAGATTCCCTGGATCCCCTTCCATGGTCCCAGATCCTACCTGGATTCACCAAGCTGTCACCTGGGTTCAAAGGCAGACAGCTCCCAGGTCCTTGTCCAGCTCTCCATGCATTTCCTATTCCATGCTGAAGCTCACAGTTTCCAGTCCACTTTAAATCCTTCACAGTCTCTGTTCCTGGGAAGTCAAGGCTTAACAAAGCCACACACAAAGTACCAATACCACAGTCATGCCTCCTCCGGCAGCTCAGCTTCTGCCTCCATGTGGCTTGCTCCAAGAAATTCTGACTCAGTTCTCAATTCTCAATTCTCTCCAGCAGCTGCTCTGTCTTTACAAAGCTTATCCCAAGAAGTTCTGACTGTCCAGCTTGTGTTCTTCATTAAATATGATATAGCTTCTCCCTATTCAGCCCCCTCCTGTTAGGTCAGCAACAGGGGTTCATATCTTCTGTTTCTTTAATAGAGGCTTAATTTGAAACTAGGTGCTAAGTACCTCTCAGCTTAGCAATACAAAACAAACTTCAAATTTCATTACTATTACATCCCCTATCTTAGATTCTTTGATTATATATTTAGATTGTGAAATGGTCTCAGGGTTTCTGTAGGTGATCCTCTTTCCAGACAGTTATTCACACAGGGAGACAGCAAGACAACTCACTTTGAAAGTCAATTCTTATTTAGTTAGAGACTCATCAAATGTTAAAACTGAAAGGTTCTTGGAGAACATCAAGTCTAACTTAATTTTACAGATGAAGAACCCAGATGCCAAAGTGAAGTGATTTGCCCATATGGGTACCAGTGGATTATCTGCAGTTTTGGATTATCCATGTCAATTTTTTCCTCAGTTACAAAGACCTGGAAGTCAGTTTGAAAACTAGAAATTGGCATTAAAATATCTGTTCCAATATTTACTTATTTTCAGAGTTTAAAAGAAGATATTATTCTCTCTTCTCTCTACAGCCATCTGTTTATTTCACAGAGGGCTAAGTACAGAGGGACATATATGTTTTGCCCAAGGGCACAAAATTTAAACTCATAATCACTAGCTCCAGGATGATTACCTGGAATAGTTTCATAAAGGATAACAGATTTCCCCAGGCAGGCTCTTATGACATTTTAAATATGCTAAATCAACTTTTTTTTTTCTACCTAGCTCTTGGGTGTGTTTTGAAATCTCTATTGCCCACAATTATATTCTCTAGCTATTTCTTTTGGGGAGGTCTATTCAGCTCCCAAGGCAGCAGACAAGAGTCTAGATGTGTTACTGACCACCCCTGGCTAGCTACATTTAGAGATGCCAGCATCTGTATTTCCCGAGTACTACCTGAAGAGGGGTCAAGGGGTAAGGTGGAATAGGATGAGAGGATGAGCAGAAGAAGAGATCAATGAAGACCAAGGGTGGGAGAGCAGGAGCGTATTCTTATAAGTTCAATACCTAAAGAGCCTTTTATTTGACCTGTGCCTTACAAAAAAAGGAAGAGAAGTGCAAAGGAGGAAGGATGATTGGATACTGAAATGCCAGGGACAGCCATTTAGCATACCATCCTGTGATGCACTAAATAGAATTGAAAGTGAAGAGAATATAAATTCAGGCACTTGTTATCTAAAGATCACTAAGCTGGAAGGCACCTTCTAGCCCATCACCCTCCTTTTGTACATGAGGAAATTGAGAAAGAAAGTTATGAAATGGTATATCCAAGTTTGCACAACTAAGTTAGTTAATCCCTCACACTAGAACCCAGGGTTCCAGAGCTCTGGTCCACAGTTCTTTTCTTTAGACTACACTGATTTACCAGCATCCTCCAACCCCAGATGAAAATTTCACCAGAATGTTTAAAAGAGAATGCAGTATTAAAAAAAAAGACAATGTGAATCCAGCAACTACTATAAGAATGAGACCACCATCACCAAACATAATCTGTGGCTTGGATTAATTTCATAACCTTCTCTTTTTAGTTCTATTCAAAACTATAACCTTGTCTTTGCTGTGATGTCAGCAACGGCCAGTCATACCATGATGCAGCAGGAAAATAAGTAAATAAAACACTAGACTCGGACATGAGATGTATTGGCTATAGTTCTCCCACTCAGCATCTGTAGGACTTGGTCAAGTCATATTACATTTCTAAGCTCCAGTTTCTTCGCAGATAACAATCCCTACTCTTAATGATCTTTGGAGTTGTAAACAATTAAATAAGATGTTTCAAAGTGGTTCCCCATTGCCTCTAGGATAGAATAAAAATTCCTTAGCTTGGCATTTAATGCCCTCAACAATCTGTCCCACTGTATACTTTCAGTCTAATGCCAAGTTACATTTCTTTACTCTGTTTTCTAGACAAATAGAACCTTAACTCAACATTCCATTTCCTACCTTGATTTTCTTAAAGAGCTAGTCTTGTCTCCCCATTACTCAGAAAACTCCACAGCCCAATGTTACTCTAGAGTCAAATATCACCTTACCTATTTGTCATTTCAAATTCTTCACTACCTGGCTCTAGCCTACCTTTTCGACCTTCTCATCCATTGCTTCCCTCCACACATTCTTCCAGTCAAACTGAACATCTTGTTCCTTACAAACAACATTCCATCGACGAACTGTGTGTCTTTTGTTATTATTTCACTCCTCATCTCTTCGGAATCTTGGCTTCCTTTAAGATTGTATTCAAACACCATCTTCTGCATGAGCCTCTTCATGGTCCTTGTACTCTCCCTGGCCCTCTTCCTCTCTCCTGAGCCCAGCAGCCAGTGTCTTCCCCTCCAAGGTTACCTTGTATGAGCTATATATGTTTTGAATACACCTAGTATATTTGGCTTCTTCATGAAGGCAGACTTTTTCATCATTGTATCCTCAGCATGAGCATGGTTTCTGGCACATAAAAGGTGATCGACAAATGCCTAGAATGTCTGTTCACCTCAGTCTCATAGAATCCTTGTCTTCCTTCTTGGCACAGGTGAGGTACCTAGTCCTTTATGTGGTTTTCCCATATCTCTTCATTTTAAAAGCAAACTCTTCCCAGACCAAAATTTCTTAAGCACTTGAAAGTGAGGGTGTGGTCCATTTGGGTGGGGGGTGGGGGTGGGGGTTTTTTATGAATCCCTAGTGATGGAATCCTAATAAAGCTACCCCCAGTCCCAATATTCTAACATATTATAGGCCTCGCCCCACTGAACAGCTGCCCAATTGTATCTACCAACCCTCCCCCCACCAAGTCCTAACTTTTTCACATGTGCCTCACTGATCACTGGAACAACAGGTGTGTCCCTGAACTCTTAGTTTCCACAGAAACAGTAGGTGTGTCCATGTGATGGGAACCTAGCTACTGCCTCTACCTAGTCACTGTCCCCAGACCCATTCCCATAGAAACAGGTATGTTCTTATATTCAATCACAATCACATCATCTATCTAGCCCAAGACAGGACCTCAATACCAAAATATCTGTCTTAACCAGATAGGACCACAATAGCTAGCCAGCTGGATGACAGAATGACCAGAATATTTAACCACTGAGGCATAGATGGGAACCCTTCTCCATTACCTAATCCCTAAACAAACTCCTTCTGCCTTTTTTAATATTAATGATATTCCTCTATTCTATGTAAATTTCTGTTATGTAATTGCATCTTTATCCTATAAAAATCCATCTTCCTTTCTCTAAAGTTGCTGGATCCTCTTGAAATTCAGCCCGCTCCATGAGAGGCCTCAATCTCAATAAATGCCTATACTTGGATTAGAGGTGGTCTGACTTTGAATTCTTTGAGACGATTACACCATAACACATCAAGAAACCACAACAGTTTTTGGGTGGGTAAAGCCCCCACCTCAACAGTTTTTGGCATCCCTGGGTTTAAACCACAACATTTTTTTTGGAGTCCCTAGGTTGAAACTGCAACACTAGCACTTAGCATAGTACTTGGCAACATAAGAAGCCCTTAATGACTGTATTCCTACCTTAAATTATGTCTCCCTATGTACCAGTGTAACTCCACCAATCATCCTCTTTGAGGAAAGGGACTGCTTGTTTGTGTGTGCGCATGTGTATGTGTATGTGTATGCCTGTGTGTGTTGATGGTCCAGCCCACCACCTGGCATGTTGTGAGCACTCAATAAATGTTAGTGAGTTGATATGAAAGTAAAAGTGTTCTAGAGACTCAACAATTCTTAACAATATAAGGTAGTCTCATTATTATGGTTATCATATCTAAACAGTAGAATTATAAAGTAATAGAGATGGAAAAAAAATAAACCTGTGACCAAAAAAATGAAATGGGAACCAGCTGTCAAATTGCTACTGTGGAAGAAAATCAATTGTATGTGGTGAGTTCAATAGAGAGCACATTGTCCCTGGTATTTCCTGGGCATGTCAACAGCGCATCAATACAACTCCCTGCATTGCTCTGTCAGTCACAGATGTAATTTTGAGCAATCACAACAATACAGGGAGAGTTGTTCGTGGCTCTTGAGGTAATGGGGGAAAGGCTATGATTTTCAATACCTTATCAGAAAAAAAAAAGTTTTATTGAGGCAACTTTTTCTCATATAAGTATGCAATTGACTTTCAAATGTATTATTGCATATTTAGAGAGGTGGGTTTTTTAAGTTCCATTAATGCTTTCCTATCCCATGGGAAAAAAAAAAAACAAATGGAAAACTTTCTGAGAAAAAGATTGCAATGTGTCTAGAGTGAGCTCTCAATTATTGCCTTCACAGTAGTGAGCTGAATGCCTGGGATGGGATAGCAACACACCAGGAAGCAACAATAAAGTTCTAGCAATTGATGGCAAAGGGAATTGTTCACTAGAAACTTATTTTTTTGGAGTGAGCTGATGCAGAGCTATGCAGAAGGCATAGAGAGTATGGATTCAGTCACAGATATGTTCTCCCTGGGAACTAAGGAGTCATTTAGCATCTTGGATAAGATGTTTAAATTAAAAAAAAAAAAAAGGTTCTCACTTAAGCATTCCTCAGGCAGGCCCTAGTTAATATCTACTACAGATATAGTTTTAACAATTTTTATTGATCTTTTGTTTTCACATTGTCTAAATTAGATGTCCCACATTCCTCTCCCCCTTCCTCTTCTGAGAGAAATCTCTTATAACAATAATGGGGAAAAAAGGAAGGGAGAAAAAAGTAAGAAGGCGGGGGGGGGGAACAGCAATGCTGAAAAATATACTTGCAAAAACTCTGACATTACAGATAATGTTCCAAACTCATGATTCCCTTCCCCTACTTCTGCAAAGGAGGTGGGAGGAGAGGGGTATGATATCTCATGTCTTTTCTTTGAAGCCTAACTTGCTCTTTGGAATTCATAACATTCTTTTTTGTTGTGTTGTGTTGTGTTGTGTTATGTTCTGTTAGTGCTTTCCATTTCTCCATCCCTCCACTGTTGGAGGCATTTGTCTTTATTGTCTCCCTGTTTCTGCACACCACTTTGTATTGGTTTCCATGTCAATTTGTATTCATCAAGGTCATAATTTTTTACAATACAGTAATATTCCATTATATTGATGTGACACAATTTCTTTGGCCATTCCTCAGTTAATGGGCATTTACTGGGCAGAGCACTGGGCTGGTAGTCAAGAAGAACTGAGTTCAAATGTGACCCCTGACACTTACCAGCTCTGGGACTGTGGGAAGGCACTCTGTTTACTTCAGTTTACTCATCTGTAAAATGAGGACATTAACAGCACCTACCTCCCAAGTTTGTTGTGAGGATTAAATGATTTAATACTTATAAAGCACTTATTATAGTGCCTGGCACATAGCAAGCACTATATAAATATTAATTATTATTATTAGCTACCAAAAAAGTGCTAATGTGTGCATACATGTACACACATAAATATATACACATATATTCGTATATACATATATGCATATGTGTGTATACCCACACACATCCATACTTCATCACATCCCCTGGGGCAAACAAATATCCTCCAGCAGTCAGACCTTCACGTGCTTCAGTATAGCCCTAGGGAAACACAGAAACACTCCAAACAATCCATCTGACCTCAACACATGCCAGACACCACCACTAAGCACTCAAATAAGTACCAGGTAAATTATTAACCTTTTAGGGCCTCAAGAAGCACCAGCCACCCCCCACCACACACTATCAATATAGCATTAGACATGAGGGTCCCCCATGGAGCTCAGGACAACATCAGTGTAGCACCAGGTAGACAGTCAGAGCCTGTAGCCACTAGCACAATAAGCCTGAGACATGCCCCTTCCATCCTAGTAAGAGAGCTCAAATTTAAGAGAAAGGAAAAAGGTAAAAAAGATGATTAAAAAACAACAACAAAAAAAAAGAATCTGATCATAGAAAGCCATTATAGTGACAAGGGAGACCAAAGACAAAGTCAGAAGAGGATGACAATGTCAAAACACCTTTGTGGTAAACCCCCCCCAAAAAAAAGGGAAGTGATCTCAAGCCCAAAAACAACTCATGGAAGACCTCAGAAAGGAGCTTTAAAATCATATAAGATAGGTAGAAGAAAAATTGGGAAAATAAATGAGAGCAATGCAAGAGAATTATGACAAAAGATTCAACAGCTTGGAAAATTGCTTAAAAATTAGAATTGGCCAAATAGAAAAGGAGATACAAAAATCCACTGAAGAAAAAAAAAAACTCCTTAAAGAGTTCAATTGGCCAAATGGAAAAGAAAATACAAATGCTAATCAAGGAGAAAAATACCTTAAAAGTTAGAATTGGGCAAGTGGAAGTTAATGACTGTATGGACAGAAAGAATCAAACAAATTCAAAAGAATGAAAAAAATAGTAGAAAATGTAAAACACCTTAAAATAGATCCAGAAGACACTATCAGAATCACTACACTACTTGAAATCCATAATCAAAAGAAGGACTTGGACAACAAACTTGCAAGAAATTAGCAAGGAAAACTACTCTGATGTCCTGGAACCAGAGGGCAAAATTGGCATTGAAAGAATTCACCAATCATCTCAGGAAAGAGTTCCAAAATAAAAACCTCTAGGAACACTATACCTAAATTTTAAAACTATCAGATCAAGGGGAAAATACTACAAGTTACCAGAAAGGAAAATTCCAAATATTGGGGGGTCATCATCAGGATTACACAGGACTTGGTAGCTGCAATATTAAAAAGGCAGGGTCATGGAATATAAGATTCTGGAGGGCAAAGGAGCTAGTACCACAACCAAGAATAATTTACATGGCAAAATCAAAGATAATACAACAGGAGAAAAACATAGCCATTAAGGGAAATAAGAGTCCAAGCTTTCACAAGGAAAAGACAAAAACTAAACCAAAAATTTGACCTCCAATATCAAGACCCAAGAAAGGCATAAATAGGTTTTTAAAAGGATTAAATGAAGGATTCAATAGAGCTAAACTATTTATATATCTATATGAGATGATACTTATAATTCTTAAAAATTATATCACTAATATTACAACTAGAAGGAATATACATAGAAGGCACATGTATAAGGTAAATTAAGGGAATGATATAGAAAGAAAATGAAGGGATGAGAAATAGGAGTACAATTGGTGCAGAAGGAAAGAGGAGGTAGAATGGCGTAAATTATTTCACATGAAGAGATACAAAAGATGTATTATAGCGGAGGGAAAGATGGCAGGATGGGCAAGGAACATTGCTTGAAACTTACTCTCATCAGTATTGGCTCAAAGAGGGAATAATATATACAATCAGTTGAATAGAGAAATCTAACTTTCTGACAGGGAAGTAGGAGGGGAGGAGATTAAGTAAAATGGTTAAGGTCAGGACTGAGGAAAGGGAGATCAGATCAGGGGAGGTGGTAGACAGAAGCAAAACACTATTGAGAGGGGCAGCCAAGTGGCTCAGTGAGTAAGAGCACCGGCCCCACAGTCGGGATGACCTGGATCAAATCTGGGCTCAGACACTCAGCACCACACCCAGAAATAACTGGCCGTGTAACCTTGAGCAAGTTACTTAACCCCGATTGCTTAGGGGCGGCCAGGTGGCTCAGCGAGTAAGAGCATCGGCTCCAGTGTCGGGATGACCTGGATCAAATCCAGGCCCAGATACTCAGAACCACACCAGAAATAACTGGTCGTGTAACCTTGAGCAAGTTACTTAACCCCAATTGCTTTAAAAAAAGAACACTATTGAGGAGGGAAAGGGTGAAAGAAGAGAGAGGACAAAGAGGAGGAATAATAGGATGGAGGGAAATGCCCAGGGAATAATCTTAACTGTGAAAGTGAATGGAATGAACTCTCCCATGAAATGGAAGTGGATAGCAGAGTGGATCAGAAACCAGAATCCCACAATATGTTGTTTACAAGAAACATACCTGAAGCAGAGAAACACACACAGAATAAAGGCAAGGGGTTAGAGCAGAATCTTTCACGATTCAGCTGAAGAAAAATAAAAAGCAAGGGCAGCAACCCTGAACTCAGACAAAGTAAAAGTAAAATCATACCCAATTAAAAGAGATAAGGAAGGAAACTACATCTTACTAAAAAGATGCCATAGATAATGGAGCAATATCAATACTAAACATATATGCACCAAGTGGCATAGCATCAGTATTTTTTTTTTTGCTTTTTGATGGGGACAAGGCAGGGCAATTGGGGTTAAATGACTTGCCCAAGGTCACATGGCTAGAACGTGCTAAATGTCTGAGGCCAGATTTGAACTCAGGTCCTCCTGACTCCAGGGCTGGTGCTCTATTCACCATACCATCTAGTGACCCCAAGCATCAGTATTCTTTAAGGAGAAGTTAAGTGAATTGTAGGAAGAAGCAGAGAGCAAAACTATACTAGTGGAGTACCCCCAACTGCCCCCTCTTAAGACTTGATCAATTCAACCCCCAAAAATAAACAAAAAAGAAACTAAGGAGGTAAATAGAATATTAGAAAAGTTAGATATTACAGACCTTTGGGGGAAACTGAAAGGGAACAGAAAGGAATAGAGCAAGGAACAGTCTACCTGTCAGATCAGTGGAGAGGAGAAGAATTCATGACCAAACAAAAGATAGAGAGCATTATAAAATGTAAAAGATCATTTTGATTATATTAAATTTAAAAAGCTTTTGTACAAACAAAAGCAATGTAATCAATATTAGAAGGAAAGCAGAAAGCTGGGAAACAATCTTTACAGCAAGTATCTCTAATAAAGGTTGCATTTCTTAAATACATAGAGAACTGAGTAAGATTTATAAGAATACAAGTCATTCCCCAATTAATTAAGTCAAAGGATATGAACAGGCAGTTTTCAGATGAAGAAATCAAAGCTATCTATAGGCATATGAAGAAGTGCTCTAAATTGCTTTTGATGAGAGAAATGCAAATTGAAACAACTCTGAGATACCTTCTCACACATCAGATTGGCTAATAAGACAAAAAAGGAAAATGATAAATGTTGGAGAGTATGTGGGAAAATTGGGACTCTATCGCACTATTGATGGAGCTGTGAACTGACCCAATAATTCTGAAGAGCAATTTGGAACCATGCCCAAAGGGCAACCAAACTGTGCATACCCTTTGATCCAGTGATAAATACCACTACTAGGTCTGTATCCCAAAGAGATTATGAAAAGGGGGAAAGGATGTATATGTACAGCCATTATAGCAGCCCTTTTTGTGGTGGCAAAATATTGGAAATAGAGATGTTCATCAATTGGAGAATGACTGAACAAACTGTGGAATATGAATGTAATGGAATACTATTGTGCAATAAGAAATGATAAACAGGCAGATTTTTTAAAATCTGGAAAGACTTGTACAGACTGATGCAAAGTGAAATGAACAGAACAAGGAAGACACTGTACACAGTATCAGCAACATCATATGAAGATCAAATATGAATGACTAAGCTCTTCTCAGCAACACAGTTATCCAAGTACAAAACACTCATAAAGGAAAATGTTATCCATATCCAGATAAAGAAATGATGGACTCAGAATGCAGATTGAAGCATATTTTTTTCAGCTTACTTCATTTCCTTTTGATCTGTTTCAATTCTTCCGCAACTGTGACTAATATGGAGATATGTTTTCCATATTAGCACTTATATAAACTGTATCAAACTGCCTACTATTTTCAGAAGAGGGGAGGGGAGAAAGGATGGAGGGAGAAAAATTTGGAACTCAAAATTTTATAAAAATAAATGCTAAAAATTTTCTTGACAGGTAACTGGGGGAAAAATAAAAATACAAATTCAAAAATATTGGAAATGGGGAAAATTTTTAAAAAATAAAAAGGAAGATGGTAGTATACATGGCCATATTGAACTCTGCCCTGGTCATACCATACTGAGCATCACATCTTGGGAGGGAAGAAGAAGAACAAAGAACAAAGAAGAAGAAGGATTGTTTCCTATGATACCAGAGATCACAAGTAGCACTTACAGAATTTATAGGGAGGCAGATCCTAGTTCAATATAAGTAAGAACTTGCTAACAATTAGAGCCATCCCAAAGTGGGATAGACTACCTGAAAAGGTAATAAGTGCCTCATTCCTGGAAGTATTCCTGTAGAAGCTAGTTGACAATTTGAAAACAAATTTTATGCATGCATTAGAGACCTGGAATAAGTAATCTCAAAAGTTCCTTTCAAGGATTGTTTTTTTAATGAATGCTTTGGAAAAAATGAAATAAAAAAGTTCTAACTATTCCTGGATCTACAATGACAGATGTTTTTGGATTTGTTTGCTAAATGAATTATAAGTCATTTCACTTGCCTGAACCCTGGTTTCTTCATCTGAAAATGAAGATAAATATCTCTGCCCTCCAGACTTTCTGGAGTTGTCAGAATCAAATGAGATGTTCAAAGGCCTTCAGGTTCTTCCCATTGTCTCTAGGATAAAACACATATTCTTATATCCATTGGGTCAAAGACATTAGGGAAGGATATCAAAGATTAAGTTAAGTGATCAGCTAAAATATAATTGACACTCTTTAGAAACTTACAATACAAGTCTGTCCAGAGTGTTGGCTTATCACAACTTTTTACAGAAAAGCTGCACATTTTACTCATGTACTCCACATGGATAACCGATTTTTTTTTGCTGCTGTTGCTGCTACTGCTTCTTGAGTATGGGAGATTTCTGCTGCCTGTCTGGTTACTTATTTTATCAACAGCAAGAAAAAGAAGAGAGACCGGGGCAATCCAAGGGCTGCTATTCAAGGAGTATCATTAAGATTTAAGGGATCAACAGTAGCTGTGTTCCTGTAAGCTGACCCCAGTTTGGAGGAAGGTTTAAAAAATAAAACTCTTAAGAAATTGGTTTATAGAAGATGAAATATGGTACACAGAACAACTGTGCTGTATTCAGTGAAGTAGAGAAACAGTTGGGAAGCCATCCCTAACCCAGGAAGCTAGAAAGATAACATTCTCTAGCAAGGCTCCCTTTGTCTTGGAATTTTTTTGTCAGATAAAAAGCCAAGAGCTTCATAGCATATACCACAGAATAATGCTGTATGCCTGAAGACTTTATCTATTCATATGACTCAAGAAAGGAGAACAATGGGAGGAAGAAGAAGGGAGCATGGACAGATTGCTGGACTGTGAGTAAGGAGACATGAGGTAAAGTCCCAACTCATTCAGTGCCTAGCTTGATGACCTTGGGTAAATAACCTAGCCTTAGTCTCTTCCTCATCCTCTATGGAAAGATTAGTACAGATGATTTCTGAGGGCCCTTCCAACCCTTACAACCTACCACTGATTACTACCCAAGAGGTCAATATCCAATAATTGCCAAAGATCATAAAACTTAAAGAGGTTTCTAGGTAAATGCAAAATGCCAAGCCAGGCATGTACCTTTCTAACATCATGGGGCAGAGTGGTATAAAATGTTCATTTCTTCTCTAATGAAGAATCTGTAGAAATAATAAGAAAGGCAGAAATATATCTGGTAGAATGAACTGTCAGAGAAGAAGATTGGAAAGGCTGAAATTCAGTGAAGAGAAAGATCCTTTGGATTTTGCCCTCCTTTATAATTCAGTTTCACAACCTCTCAGACTCAGCAAGGAGACAGATATGTTTATGCTTTTCACACAATCAATTTCTCTCTGTCCCACAATGCTCTGGCACTTATTGAGCTAATAGATTCTGACCTTTCTGCCCTTGTGCTTGGGCCGTTTCATCTTTTTTCTCACTGTCCCTTATATTTGGGTCACTGCTGGGCACTTATAATGCTTTAGCTGAAGAAATGCTTCAAGAAAATGAAAGCTGCAATGCTAAACCCAAGGATGAATGCATCATATAGACTTCTGCTTGGATTGTAATGGGAAATGCACTGAACGGGGACTTCAGGACCTACACCAAAATCCCAGCCCACCTCCTTACTTCCTGTGACACCTTAGACAAATCATTCCACTTCTTTGCCTCCAATTTTCCTCATTTGTAAATCCAGAGAGTATGACTAGATAATTTCTAAGATTCCCTCCACTCTAAACCATGTGAACTATGAACTAGTTTTATTTACAAAACTTCAGGATGAATAGTCCACACCCCACAGATCCATGATGTTTCAGACTATAAATGGCAGCTAGACAAACCAGAATTGGCATCTTCAAGAAGTCAGATTCCAGAGAAAATAGGGTGAGAAGAAACAAATGGAAATCATGCTCTAGGAAGTCAGGAAATTAGGTCCAAGGTAAATTATCAAAAGGAAGTAACAAAATGAAATGGAACATAAAACATAGATGTTTAGCAAAGATGCTCATCAGTGTCACAGAAGATATCCCTCACAAAATTCAACTTGAAAGGGGAAGGATCCTTGAATATGTTATTGTTCTTCAGACTACAATTTACAGGTGACATTTTCGGTATCTGCTTCAAAGAACAGGTTATTACACAGCCAGTCTTCTTAATGAGCTGATTCACTCACACAAGTGAAATCAAGTGGATGAAGAATATATATTGCTCAGATTATGACATACAGTTGAAGGAGTCAATTACTTCATTGATGCACATATCTTGAACAGATATTACGGAAGGACAGTGAACTAGAGACAGGTTTGAGTAGGTGGAAAAGAATGTTACACACATCACTTTCATTAAACCCAAGTTGCTCACTGCTGCAAGCTTCCTTCTCTTTAATGACAGGATTCTTTTGGAAATACTACAAATAGGCAGGGTGGTGCAATGGAAAGCACATGATTTGAAATCAGAAGTTGCTATAAGGGTTCTGCCACTTGCTACCTATGCCTGGGAGTAAATCACAACCCTTCTGGGCCTGATTTGACACGTTTAAAATGAGGAGATGGGGCTTGACGCCTTCTAAGCATCCCTTCCAATTCTAAATCTATGAACCTATGAGCAAGCAGATGGGAGAGATGCCGTAGATCCAAAATGGCAGCTCTTTTCATCTAGGCTATTGTCACAGCCTCCTAATTATCTTCTTGACTCTGTCTAATTCTCTCTACAATCAGTCCTCCCTATTCCTGCCCAGTGATGTGAAGGACCAATATACCTTCCTAATAGGGGTCTTTGATCATGATATTTCTCTACTAAAAATCCTTGTGTTAGTTACCACCCCCAACTGAATACAATCCAAACTGCCAACTCTAGAATTCAAAGGACACCACAACAGGAATTTGACTTACCTGTCTAGTCTTGTCTCATAATACTCCCTTTCAGGTCTTCTGGACTACTGGGCTACACTTGATACACCTTTGTCAACCTATCCACTCCTATCTCTGTATCTTTGTTCATTCTGTTTTGTATCCCTGGAATGGACTTGCCTTTCCCTTCATTCAAGATCAGAAGTGTGCTTGTGAAACTTTAACAAGTGGTTCTCAGAAAAAAAAAAATGTATACATAGATACACTTTTAAGTTTGAGCTTCATTCATATTTTCTCTGTGATATTCTTAAATCTAGACAATTAATGAAACAAAAAATCAAGCCCTGATTTGTAGCATGTGCTTATTTCCAAGGTATAAACACCCACCTCGAAAATTTACCAATTTGTTGTGAACTATTTCAAGTTGGCTCCATCATTCCCATCAGGGGCCAACTCAAGTATCTTTTCCATGTAGCAGAAAGTCATCTCTCTATCCTCAGATCTCTCATAACTCTTTGCCTGGATTTCCTCTTTGTATTTGCTTTATCTCATGATAATTTTGTATATACTTGTCTTTTTCTAACACAATTCTTTATTCAGAAGTTTTCTGAAATCAGGTGTTTTGCTATATTTTTGTATTTGTATTATCAGCGCCTAGCAAAGTGACTTAAGTTCCAACTGCCTTATTTAACCTTTAATGTCTAAGGCACTTAAAAATTGTTGTTGTTGTTGTTGTTTTAATTGAATCAAACAAGGATGCCGTAGACCCTGTGTTACACGTGATTAAAAGGCCTACTATTACACTTTGGCTATCTTCCCTACTTTACACTGTCCCCTCAAATAAATATTTCTAGAGCATCTACTATGTGCTAGTCATTGTGGGGAATAGAATAGCATTTTTGCTTCCTATTGTAATTAAATCTCATTAACTAGTTACTAAGATATATGGACTCTTTTCCTACTGAAGGACACATTCTATGCCCTGGGAAAGAGCCCAGTTTGTTCTGCCCTAGGTGCAGCTCTAAGAACTATTTCTATTCCTTGAACTGTGGGTGCCTCCTTGAATTGCTGTTCGACAAGTTTATGCCACACCTCCACCCAGCATAGAACTCAAAGCAATTGCCCTAATTTGGCATACCACAGGATTATCTCTTGCTAACACCAGTCTACTAGCATATTTCTCAGTTCTGAAACACCCCACTAGGGGCCACATTTTATTCTGAAAGGACAGATAAAACATGATTTTTTTAATAATATAGTGATAATGAATATGGATATGAACTATGAAAGCATCGTTGCCCTAAATACTAGAAAAGCAAGAAAGAGTAGGGTATAATTCATCCTGACCCCATTTTCTTTTTCCTCCCTATCAAGTAGTTGCTTGATTTTCTTTCCTGTTATTAACAAAATAATCTCATTTTCCACACAATTAGCACAAAAAACAATTAAGAGCTGGGTCTTCATCTCAGTGTGTCCAGGGAATGGCATTTGCATGCTGGGAGAGACATAAAAGTTAAACAAATAAACATTTTCTTCCACATTGTCTACAATTTTATGACATAGCTAAGAGCCCAGGCTGGTCAAGGAGGCATCCATGTACAAGGCCTGGGTGTTTGGATTACTAGGATTCATGCTCCAAGAGGCCTCTCAGTTTCCTGAACTCCTTGGAGACATTTTATTTCCCTATGATTAGTTAAAGGGATTTCATGACCCTTCAGCAATTAGAGGCCAGGCCTGAAATCACATCAGAGGAATTTATATGAAAGACTCCAACTAAGGCATAAAAGCAAACAGCTCCTGGCAGAGAGACCAGCCTTTAATGATGTCTCTGACTGAATGTTGGGGGAAGGTGTTGGAGGGGTGGTGAAAGTATACATGATTTCTTTGCTACTTTACTCCAATGGATTTGCCATAAACTGGATGTAGAGATAAGAAATCAAGTGAGGGATCTGACATGCCACATCTCTCACCTGGTTGTATCTGACCAGGACTGTGAATGATGTCTTTTCAGGAAATATGCTATCCCCAGGAGGGAATGGTGGGCATGCCCAAAGGATTCCCTGTAATTAGTAATGAATAGAGAAAGCTGGATGCTTTGATTGTGGGAATAGCAGATTCCCCACTGCAGCTACTGTATGGATATTAGTGGCTGTGGTTTTCAAGAAAATTGGATGATTTCAGGAAACAAACTATGATAGAGGAGAGAGAGAGGGGGACAGCCAGGGATTCATGGGCTCTGCAGTGCAGAGGACAGGATCATCAGGAATATAATCACACTAGTCAGGGGTGACTAGTCTACTAGAGAGTTTCATGATAGGAGTCGCTACCTCTGAGATACTATAAATATGGGGAGGAACAGTAACCCAGAAGGAAGAGTTTGGCTCCATCGAACAACACCTTACTCTCCCTTTTCTTGATTTCTCGTTATGTAGCATATGTCTGTTAACCCCTTAGTATTTCCCTTGTCACCTATGGATTGAAGATGGCTGCCCCGACCTGATCTAGAGCTGAAAAGTTTAGTGTTCTATTCTGGCTGCTGCTAATAGTGATGATCATGTTTACATTTGTATAGCACATTAATATTTGAAAATACTATATATATATATATGTACATATACATAAAATCTCCTTTGACAGGTGAGAGTTTTATTCTTTCAACAATATAAATAGAATACCTGCCATATCCAAGTTCTCTGGAGATATAGAAATGAAGAAACAGTTCCTTCACTCCAGAAGCCTAAAATGATAATCCTTGACTCAGAAAGTCCCAAGGTTCAAAGATCCCAGTTATATTTTGGAGTGTGTCATTTCCTTTAACATGAGCCTCTATGTAGAAAATAAACTCGGCAAACTCATTCTGCTGGGATGTTCAATAAGATGGCACCAATTCCCTACTTGGAAAGCATGTCAACATGGCTTTTAAAAGGAGGCCGGTTAGAAAAAGAAAATTAAAGGATGCATTGGAAGAAAGTAAAAATCAGCAAATAGAGATGGCCAGGAATATATCACAATAACTCAAAGTCTAACACGGTTTTATAGTCATTTCTCTTTCATTTTGAGGAAGACTATCATTCCTGGGCTCTACACATGCTCTTTCCTAAAAATTAGCTCATTCATGCTATGCCCAGGAAATTGTGTATGATCTAATAAATTGTGCTCTGTTCCTGTTGCTCCTAATGGGATGGTGTACACAATGTGTGTCTTCTCCTTTCTTGTGTCCTTTCTTGTCAGTTAAGATCCACACAATTCTACCTGAGTACTTTTAGGATGGTCAAAGAGTCTACCTTTCAGTCACTGTTATTTTCTGCTGAATACCTACTTCTTTGTATGTCAGAGGCATTTCCTCACTCCACCTTTCTAGTACTCATTTTCCACATCTGTAAAACCAAGGAGTGAAAGTAGGTGATCTATGAGAGCCTTTTCAGCTTAATATTGTAGGATTCTATGATCCTACAATGTAGGACTTTCTAAGATCACTGTCTTTTACTACCTTCCAAAGACTGACTTAACATCTCTCTGTTTTGGACCCCCATTTCTGCCCTAGGCTGCAAAAAAAAGGAATCCATAGTGTTTGCAGATCATTTTAACAAAACCAGGTCCTGGGAACTCTAGGGGTAGAGCCAAGATTGTGGCATACAGAAGAACTCAGCCAAGTTCTCCCAGCATTCCCCTCCAAACAGCTTTAAAATAATGTCTCAAATCAAATTCTGGAAAGGCAGAGTCCACGAAAGATCAGAGTGAGACATTCTTCCAGCCCACAGCATGTAACACTGGGGAGTAAGCAGGCCCAAAGTACACATGGATGAAAAGTCACTGGTGGAACTAGGTGATGGAAACAGAAACAACAGCCGCTTCTAAAGCTCCCAAGCCAGAGATAGAAAGAGTACCTGACAATCTGTCAGAAAGAAATTACTAGCACTGGACACAGGACCAGACAGTATTTGGCAATTCCATTGCCTGTATATTCTTCTGGGTTATAACTCAAGTGCAAAGAAGAACACTTTCAGTCAGGAGGAAGTGGAAGCCCTGAGGGGCAATATTTCTTTTGTCTCCAAGAGATCAAGGACCCTGATAAACAGTATCACTTCTGGTACCCAGTGAAGAGGGGCCCTGAGGAAAAATATTGACTGCAATCCCAAGAGATTAATAACCTTTCCTGGGTAAGAACCAGCATGACTACCAACAGAGCAGTGACCACCCCTCTCCCCAGATCACAGCACCTTAGGAACAATTAAAACCCCCAGACCCCAGAACTAGCTCTGAAAACAGTGCAAAAAAGCTTAAAGCTTGAGACAGACCCACACACATACAACCCAACATGGGAATAGAGCCCAACATTAACACAACATTCCAAATCAAGAAATAGAATAGGAAATGAGTGAATAGCAAGCAAAAAAAGAATCTGACCATAAAAAGTACTACGATAACAGGGAAGAGAAAGACACAGACTCAGAAGAAAATGAAGGCAAAGCCTCAAAGAAAAATGTGAATTTGACACAAACCTAATTAGAGTGCTTGAAAGAATTTTAAAAAATGCTTTTCAAAATTATATAAGAGTTGAGGCATCTAGGCAACACAGTGAATATAGCACCAGCCCTAGAGTCAGGAGGATCTGAGTTCAAATCCAGCCTCAGACACTTAACACAAAAAACTAGCCATGTGACCTTGGACAAGTGACTTAACCCCAATTGCCCTATATTCCCCCTCCAAAAAAAAAAGCAAAAAAAACCCCAATCATATAAGAGTGGTAGGAGGAAAATTAGGTAAAGAAATAAAAGCAAAGAAAGAAAATTATGAAAAGACAAATGAAGAAGTTCAAAGAAAATAAAACCTTAAAAAAACAGAATTGGACAAAAGGAAAAAGAGGCACAAAAATTCACCCATGAAAATAACTCCTTAAGAAGCAGAATTAGCCAAAGGGAATAAACAGTACAAAGGTCACTGAAGAAAAATTTCTTCAAAGTTAGAATTGGGCAATTGGAAGTTAATGACTCCATGTGACATCAATAAACAAAACAAAAGTCAAAAGAGTAAAAAAATAGAAGAAAATGTGAAATACCTCATTGGAAAACAACTGACCTCCAAAATATATCCAGGAGAGATAATTTAATAATTATTGAACTTCCTGAAAGCCATGAGAAAATAAAGAAGCTAAGCATCATATTTCAAGAAATCATCAAGGGAAATTGCCTTGATATCATCAAACCAGAGGGTAAAATAGAAATTTCAAGAATTCACTGAGTATCACCTGAAAAAGATTCAAAATGAAAACTCCCAGGAATAATACAGCCAAATTCCAGACCTTCCAGGCCACAAAGAAAATACTTCATGCATCAAGAAAGAAACTATTTGAATACTATGGAGTTATAGTCAGGATCACACAAGAATTAGCAGCACATTAAAGGAGTGGACTGCTTAGAATAAGATCATCTGGAAGGAAAAAGAGCTGGGATTACAAACAAAAAATAATCTACCTAGCAAAATTAAGTATTAATCTTTCAAGGAAAAAATGTATATTTAGTGAAATAGAGGACTTTCAAGCATTCCTAACGAAAAGACCACAACTGAATAGAAAATTTGACTTGCATATGCAAGACTCAAGAGAAGCATAAAAACTGTGTTTTCCTCTATGGGAAGATGATAAATATATCTTCTAAGAAATTTTTTCATCATTAGGACAGCTAGAAGGATTCAACATACATAGAAAGAGAGTACAGTAGTAAGTTAATTATGTTGGGATGATGCAAAAAAAAATATACATATATATATATATATATGAATACGTAAGAAAGACAGTTGCCCTGAGAAAAGTGGGAAAAGAAAAGAAGAATGGGGAAAATCATCATACATAAAAAAGGTATACAAAGAAGAAATTTTATAGTGGAGGGGAAAATGTTGGGGGGAAGGTTAGTCAGCAACATGAATCTCACATCTAAATTCATTTAAAATTCACTTGAAATATATATGTGTATATATATATTTGCATATGTGTGTGTGTGTGTGTGTATATATATATATATATATATATATATATATATATATATATATATAT
>NW_027187330.1:14378539-14434419 GCF_028583685.1 Petaurus breviceps papuanus
TATATATATATATATATATATATATATATATATATATATATATATATGTATATGATGAAGTACAGGCTCTGGGAATCCCCTTGAACTCTGATTGAATTTTCCCATTTGATGAGGCATTTGCCTGAAGCCTTTCATTGTGGCTCACCCAAACCTCTGTTCCTAGCCTAGCCCTCCTTTATCCAGCTAGCTCCCACCCTTGATTCTCCCATACCCTCCATTGTCTCATCTCCAGCTAGCCTCTAGTGACTTCCCACTTAAATCTCTCATCACTGGAGTCTGACCTCATTTGACTACTCCTGAAGACCCTCCCCAAACTCCTCCCCTAGACCACCCCTAGATTCCCCCTACAATCTTTCCGTATATAAGACCCCATCTTGCCTCCATGAGGTGTGAGAGCGCCTGAGAATTATATACTGCAGGCTCACTCTGTGTCAGATCATTCTGGCCACTTGTCTAATACAAGCATCACAGATACCAAGGTTCTTTCAGAGTCTACCCATTATGGCAAATCTTTATTAAACTTTGCTTTACTTTGGCCAAGAGAAGACTTGAGTCGAATTCATTGAGTAGGACCTGGAGTGTTGGTATTTTGGGGTCTCGAGTACCCCTAATCCTATACCTCAACATTTTATTGGTAACCTTCTCAACATGCATATGTGTGTGTGTGTGTGTGTGTGTGTGTGTACTCAAAACAGAAAGACACACAAATTTAAAAGAAGGGATTGGATCAGAATCTCTTATGCTTCAACTGAAGTAAAAGAAGGGAGGGATAGCAAATATGATCTCAAACAAAAGCAAAAATAGACCTAATTAAAAGAGATAAACAAGGAAATTATATTTTGTTAAAAGGTACCATAGACAATGAAGTAATATCAATACTAAATCTATCTGCACCAAATGACATAGTGTCCAAATTCTTAAAGGAAAAGTTAAATGAATTATAGATAAAGAAATGGAGTCCCAGCAAGATTTAATGACTTGCCAAAAGTCACACAAGTGGAAAGCATCCATGAAATTTGAACCCAAATCTTGTCATTCTCATTTCACATTCTGCTATACTACACTGCCTTAATTTAGTATTTACACAGAGCATTTGACCAGTGAATGATACCTCAGGAGAGAACACTAGCAGGTAACCAACTAGATTTCTATTATGAATTCTGCCAATGTTTGCACCTATAGTTTCCTGAGAAAGTCACAGAACCTCTCCTGGACTAATTTTCCTTATCTCTCAAATGACAGGATTGAACTAAATGATTTCTGAGGTTCTTTCTAAATCTAAAATTCTATACATATGAAAGACATCAATGCAATTCAGAGCATATTTCTCTTGTAATTTTTTTTAATCCTGGGGTTAAAAAATAAAAGTGCTTTTTTTTCCCCTAAGAGCCTTCTAATGCCCCTGACCTACCACATTTAAGCATCTAGACAATGATAATAGAACCCTACAATAATAAACCCTATAATAATAAAAGGACTTGAAGAAAATATTTATAATTGGATATATCTGTAACCATTAAGTTTAATACAAGTACTCTGAAATAGGAAGCTATTCCTACTGTTTTAAGGATTTAGGAGAAATTAAGTATTTTAGAGAGCATTTTAAAATCTGGTGTTATGTCACAGCACACAGAATTCAAACCACTGAAACAGACAATTGTTCCTTGGCATTTACTATAAATGTAAGATTATTATTATTCCTGATTATTGCTGGCATTATTACCATTATGCATTTTATGCATAATGCAGATTGTATTTGCCAAGTTCTTCTCAATAATTTATTACTTAACCACTCAGTGGGCTATGTACAATACCTGTACAGAAGGTTAAGGAGGAAATGGAAATCTTTTTTCTAAATAGACTTAATTTTCAATAGTCAAAGCAGAGACTTAATCCTACTGAACATATCTGGAATGTTTTAATTCTTTTTGTTGCATTCTCCCTGGATATTAATTCCTTAATTACTTCTGAGGTGTATTTATCATGGGAAGGCGTCTAATGCTACTAGCAATGGCATGTCTTGTCCCTGTGAAAAGGTTAACAAAGAAAGGTGTCCAAACCCAATATGGGACCATAATGAAATGAGATTGACTCCAGCCTGGTCTAATAGCCATACCAGCACATCAATCAAATAACGTTATAATCAGTCCTTGTTTTTGACCAAAAACAGCATTACACAGTTTAATCACCCTCCTCCTACATTAAATTTGATTAAGAATTATGTTTGGTTACTTCTAAAAACTCAAATCCACTCTCAAAAGGCTAATATTGTGATAGTTAAAGAGTTTAGAATTGAAGGAATTTTAGCAGGCATTTAGCCCAACTCCCTAATTTTCAGAGGTTAAGTGACATATCCAAGGTCACAGGGTAGTAAGACAAGGCAGATTTTGAAACCAGTTCCTCTGATTTCCCCACACAATCAATCGATTCCTAAATTATATTATTTCTGCTTTCACAGCATTTCTCTGATGCTTCCCTTTTTCCCTACTTCTCCAACCATGACCCTAGCTCAGGCTCTCATCCTTTTCTGGATTATTACAGTAGAAGCTTCTCACTTTTCTCCCCTCTCCAGTTTTCCTCCACTGAACTTCCAAGATGATTTTTCTAAAGGGCAGGAATGACTGTGTGAGCTCTCTGCTCAAAGATTTCATGGGGCTGCCTATCCATACCAGGATCATATAGAAACTTCTATGTTTGTCACTTAAAGTTCTTTAGAACTTGGCCTCTTCCTCCCTTTTTTTTTTTTATATCTAATACTTCTCCACTCCCTCTACAATCCAGCAACACTGGCCAGCTTGAATCAGGAATGCAAAGTCCTTGAATATGAAAACTCAACCTCCCACCTCTGTGTCTTTGCACTAGATATCCCCAATGCCTAAAATGTTCTTCCCCCTCACCTCCATTTCCTAATTTCCCTGTAAACTCTGTTCAAATCCCACTTTATAAGGGAGGTTTTTCCAATCCTCTCAACTCTTCTCCTCAGATGCTAACTTATTCCTTATCAGATTCACTTATCTCCTTTATATGTGTATGTGGGTGTCTTATAGATAGATAGATATAAAGTTATTTATGTAATATATATATATACATAGTTATATATGTGTGTGTCTATCGTTTCCCTCATTATAATGTATGTTCCTTGAGGTCTGAGGTTGTTTTGTTTTAACTTTATTTGTGTCCTCAACACTTAGCACAGTGTTTGACACACAATAGGCACTTAATAAGGTCTAGGGTAGAGTGACAACTTGACTGACCTCAAAGAAAACATGATATTTATACCATTCTGGGATGCTACAAGGAATGTACTCTAAGCTCCAAAACAGGACATCTAAAGATGTTCTTAATAATAACAAACAATAAAATCAGCCAATTACACAGCGGTGTTGTAATAGTAATGGAATTTAAAGATCCCACTGTATTGGCTTGGTTTTCGGATTGATTGTGTTAAAACCCAGAGTTTGTGAATCCCACTTGTGGGATGGACTTTTTGACATGAAAAGTGAGGGAGGAGCTGGTGACATGAATTTAGAGAGGCACAAGCAGAGAGATAGGCAGAAGAATTTTTTGGAAGCAGCATCATGGAGGCAGAGAGACAGAGAGGATTGCTTAGGGCCAGTTCGAACTGCCCAGGACTTTTGAGAGCTGCCACCCAGAGCTGCCAAGGACTGAGGAGACATGGCTGTGTGCTGGTACTTTGTTTGTTTTGATGTTGTTTTGCCAGATTCATCCACTGGTGAAGGACAGTCCTGTTGTTGCAGAGTTTCTGGAACCTTGCTGCTGGTTCAGGGGTCCAGAGACTGTTCTGCAGAAAGAGAGTGAATTGTGTCCACTGGTGAAAGACAGTGCTGTTGTTACAGAGGTCCTGGAACCTTGCTGTTGGTTCAGAGCTCCTGAGACTGTTCTGCAGACAGAGAGTAAATTCTGTCCACTGGTGAAGGACAGTGCTGTTGTTGCAGAGGTCCTGGAAACTTGCTGTTGGTTCAGAAGCCCTGAAGAAGGATTTTCCTGTTGTATGTTTAATTTACATAAATCCTGGAAGAGGGTTTTGCTAATGTTTTCAGGGGTCCTAGGACTGTTCTGCAGACAGAGAATGAATTAATGAGGACATTGCAAAATGGTCCAGTGGAATTACAAGTGACTGTACAAGATGATTATGCAAACCAGAGCTTATGGCAAAAACAGCAAAGCCGAAATGTACCCTTGGGATTTTGGTGTAGGAAACTCCCTTCATCTGGAGTCCAGCATGCACCTTTTGAAAAGCAGTTGTTGGCTGCATGTTGGGCTCTAGTGGAGACTGAACAACTGATTCTGGGCCATGAAGTAATATTAAGTCCTGGAATACTGATTATGACCTGGGTAATGAGTACCCCAGCTTCTCACAGAATTGGACATGACCAAGAGGCTAGTATAATCAAATGGAAGTGGTATATTCAAAATAGAGTGAAAACAGGCAAAAGCAGAGTCTGCTCTACACAAATCTGTAGCAAACATAGAAATTGAGAGGAATGACACACCCCCTGAGCCAAAGCAACAGTTGGTACAGTCCTCTGTAAAATGGAATGAGGGATATGATGTATTAACTGAGGAACAAGAGACATGAATGGTTTACTGATGGGACAGAAAAATATTTGGGCCAAAAAAGATATTGGAAAGCAGTGGCCTATAACCCACATACTAAAAGGACTTTGGAAAGTACTGGGATAGGTGGAAGTAGTCAATGTGCTGAACTTATAGAAGTACATGAAGCCATCAAAATAGAACAAGGAGGACAGTGTCATATATTCACTGATTCATGGGCAGTAGCTAATGGGTTAGCTACATGGATGCCCATGTGGAAAAATCAAAATTGGGAAATTCATAGCAAACTACTCTGGGGAAAAGAATTATGGGAAGATATCTGGAACATGTCTTTTGTCACTGACTTGTCAGTTTTTCATGTAGATGCTCACATGGCCCTCACCAAGCCACAACGTGAATACAATGCTCATGCTGATCGAATGGAAAAAGATTGCTACTGAACATATTGTCCCTACTTTGACAACTGATGATCCGGTATTAACAAAATGGGTCCACCAAACACTAAGGTTCCAGGACCTCTGCAACAACAGCACTGTCCTTCACCAGTGGACGAATCTAGCAAAACAACATCAAAACAAACAGACAAAGTACCAGCATAACATCCATGTCTCCTCAGTCCTTGGCAGCTCTGAGTGGCAGCTCTCAAAAGTCCTGGGCAGTTCAAACTGGCCCTAAGCAATCCTCTCTGTCTCTCTGCCTCCACGATTCTGCTTCCAAAAAATTCTTCTGCCTCCCTCTCTGCTTGTGCCTCTCTAAATTCATGTCACCAGCTCCTCCCAGTTCAGTCCTCTCTTTTCATGTCAACAAGTCCATCCCACAAGTAGGATTCACAAGCTCTGGGTTTTAACACAATCAATCCGAAAACCAAGCCAATACAGGGATATCTTTAAATTCCATTACTATTACAGGTGTGTGTGTGTGTGTGTGTGTATAAAGAGAGATCTATATCTATATCTATATATATATATAAAATCATCACATTTAATCCCCACAACAACCCTTTGACATAAGCACTACAATTAATATCATGTCTATTTTATAGATAAGAAATAACTTCATAGCATCCCCAGGTACCTGTTTCTGAAAGCTACAACACTCATTTCTACATGAAAATTCTTCATGTTTTTAAAAAAATACTCCTTTTATCATTCTCATAGTTTACACAATTAGGTAATAGTCAAAAAACAATTAAATGATTAGTATATCTTAGACATCTAGGTTGTACAGTAGATAGAGTGCCAGGTCTGGAGTCAGGAAGACCTAAGTTCAAGTCTAGCCTCAGACACTTAGTAGCTGTGTTACCCTGGGCAAGTCATTTGAACCGGTATACCTCAGTTTCTTGTTCCATAAAATGAAATGGAGGATATGGCAAGCCACTGCAGTATTTTTGCCAAGAACAACCCAAATGGACTCACAAAGAATTGGATATCACTGAAAAAGCAAGTGAACAACAACGCATTTTAGGCACTGTGCTAATTATAAGGGATAAAAGAAACACAAAGATGTATATAACCCCTATGCTCAAGGAGCTGATATTCTAATGAGGGAAATATGCAAAAAAAAAGTATACACAAGATATTTATTGCAAAAGAAAAACATCTGAAAAAAATTAAGACACTATATGAATGTAAGTTATCATTTTACTTTGGATGTTTTTTTTTTTTAAAGGGGACATATGGGGCATAAAGACAGAGAGAAAATAGTATCTAATCTTTTGTTGTCATTCATCCCATAAACTCACTGATGAACAGAACAGGAATCCTCCTGGGGCCTGCTGGGTCAATGATCCAATGCCTAGATTTTGCGAGTGCAGAAGGCTTTTGCCCATCGGACCTTATCAGCTCTACAGAAATCATCATGGACAATTGAGTAAATAAAGCCTGAGTTTATTTTGTTGGTCATGTTTTGTTTGTTTGTTTGTTTACCCCAAAAGCCCATAATAAACAACCATCTGTAACAATAGATTCTTCAAATGCATTCTGAATGATCTAAAAAATATAGCTGTTGAAAAGAGCCAACAATTCTGTAGTTGATGAAATATTGTTGTCCCCTTGACAAACTCAGCAAAGCTGGGTTTTGTCTTAGTTTTATGTTTTTGAAAATAAAACAACAAATTCACAATCCAGGAGAGTGAAAAGTTCAAGTGAAATTGACGGATGAATTATATCTTATGCCAAGATACTCTCTGCATTATGTTCTGCCTTTTCGAAACATCTTGCAGTAAATGTTGACACTGGACCAAGATGGGAAAGCCAGTTATGCAAAAAAAGAGTGGGAGCAAAAAATAAAAAATAGCCCCTCATTAACCATTAGTCCACTTGACAGAAGAAAGCCCCTCAACCAGATGGGAATAGAACAAAAGACAAAGAAAATTCTCTGAGAAATCCAGGACCTCACGAGAGGGTTACCATTCAGAAAGGAATTCAACATCTAAAAGGGAAAGGTGGTGCAGTGGACAGAACCCTGGGCTTGAAATCAGGACCTAGACTCATTATTATGAGTTCAAATCCAGCCTCAGATGCTTATTCTAGCTGTATGATCCTGGGCAGGTCACTTAACCCTGCTTGCCTCAGTTCTTCATTTGTTAATATACATATAAAGTGTGTGTGTGTGTGTGTGTGTGTGTGTGTGTGTGTGTGTGTGTGTCTGGAGAAGGAAATGGCAAACCATTCCAGTATCCCTGAACGGGTCACAAACAATCAGACAAGACTGAAAAACAACTGAATAACAAACAGCAGTGTGAGTTGTATTTCATTGATTTTTCTCTTGAAAGATGCTTCCCCTCCCAATGCACTTATGTTTCATTTGAATTATGGAAATACACTTTAGCAAGATGAGAATTTAGCATTAATTTGTGAAAGCCAAGAAACCCCAAGAAAGACTAATACCCTTGCCTGGTAAGTGAATTTTTCAATACACATGTGGTTACTTGTTTTCCAATGGTAAAATGAGCAAATTCCAAAGGTAATGGGGTTTTTCACAGTCTTCTCTGGACAGTCTTGGTCCTCTCTGGAAGTTTGTAAGAAATTAACTCAGGCAGATTTCCTGGGGATATGCTTTATTCTCTAAAAGGCCACAATCTTAAATAGTAATATCTCATTTTGGTATTTCTATGATGACCAGCTTCTAAGAGGTACTTTGTTGTAGAAAATTAAATCATCCTTATCTGGTGATAAAATGATGTTTTATTTAAAAAGTCCTAGGGAATCAGCAAAAAAAAGTAACTGGTAATTAATAGTCACAGTAAAATAAAAAGTTATAAAATAAATTGAGAAAAAGCAAAAGCATTTCTCTATAGCAATAACAAAACTCAAGAGGAAATAATAGAAAGTTCTATTCAAAATATCTCCAAAATACATAAAATATCTGGAAATCAATCTACCAAGCAACACACAAGAAATCTAAAAATATAATTATAAACTCTTCAAAAACAAAGAACCAGCTGACTCATTTGAGAGATATTCATTGTTTATGGTTGGTATCTGTCAATATAATAAAAATGCCCATACTACCTTAGTTGATTTACACATTTAATGCTATCACATGTAAACTACCAATAAGGTACTTGACAAGAGTTAGAAAAAAATCATAGCAATATTAATTTGGAAGAACTATAGGTACAGAATCTCAAGGGAAATAATAAGGAAAAAATGAAAATGTTAGGTAAATAGCACTTCTAGGTCACAAATTATAAAAAAGGAAACATTGAAACTAATTGCTAATTCTAGTTGAAAAATAGTAGGTCAGAAGTACACAAGGAGAAATCAGAAACAACTGAATCAAATTATCAGTGTTTAATAAATCCAAGACCATAGGGGCAGCTAGGTGGCATAGTGAATCAAGTACTGGCCCTGGACTCAGGAGGACTTGAGTTCAAATCTGGCCTCAGTCACTTAACACAAAAACTAGCCATGTGACCTTGGGCAAGTCACTTAACCCCAATTGCCCTCCCAAAATAAATAAATAAATAAATGAATAAATAAATCCAAGACCATAAATTACTTGACAAAAGGACTATTTGATACAAATTGTCTAAAAATTTGTGAAAGAAATCTGATGAGTTAAGTTTAAACCAAAATCTTATGCATATACAACAATAAGGTCAAAATAGATGCATCATATTTAAGGTTACATGATAAAAAATGGTAGAATGAGCTCAAATAGCAGTATAGATATGGCTAAGGAGAAAATTCTTAATTAAACCAGGACTCTAGACAGAAACAAAATATGAAACAGATCATTTCAATTACATGGAATTGAAAAACTTTCATACACACAAAATAAATGCAAAGAGGATTAGAAGGTAAACTGGTGATTGGGAAAATATATTTGCATCAAATAATTCTGATAAAACTTTAATAACTAAGTCATAGAGGGATGACAAAAAAAAAAAGAGAGAAAATAAATGTTGGAGAACCTGTGGGGAAATAGACAAATTGATGTACTCTGGGTGGAGCTGTGAATTGGTTCCAACATTCTAGAAAGCAATTTGGAACTTTGTCCCCAAAGTTACTAAACTATATGTGACCTTTGACCCAGCAATATCACTACTAAGTCAATGCCTTTCCCCCAATCAAAGAAATAAGAAAAGTTCCAATATATGCAAAAATAATCATAGCAGCCCTACAAAGGGACAACTGGAAACCAAAAAGATACCCATCAATTGCAGAATGGCTGAACAAATTAGGATATGTGAATATAATATAGTACTATTATGCTGTAAGAAATTAAGAAAGAGACCATTTCAGAAAAACCTGGAAAGTCTGTCATGAAATGATACTTTGAGCAGAATATTTTATGCCAAATTAACAATTCTGAAACACTTAAGAAACTCTGATCAAAGCAAGGATCAACCAGTGATTTAACCTGAGACTTACTAGCTGTAAGAACCTGGGCAAGTCACTTAACCTCTATTTGCCTCAGTTTTCTCATCTGTAAGATGGGGATAATAATAGCATCTATGTCTCAGGGATATTATGGGGATCAAATGAGATAATAATTATAAAGTTTTTAGTACAGTGCCTGGCATATAGTAGGAGTTATATAAATTTTAGTGTTTAGTTATTATTATTGTTTGGTTTTTTTAAACTTTTCTCCATTGATTCTTTGGTAAATGTGATATTTCTTCAGGATGTGCAGAGAAGAGGATTACATTTGGAAATGAAAATTATTTTTTTAAATAAAAGCTGTCAATAACATTTTTAAGGAAGTACTCTATCCTATTTAGTGATCTCGAGATTATGTTGCTTTTTCCCTAGCTAGGAGAAGGAGAAATGCCTTGATACAGTAGATATTTAACTATTAGCTGACATTTTGATGAAGTGGCGATTCTTCCCTCACTTGCAACATGAGTAGATATTTTCTGCTTGCCTGTGTCAACCCCTTTATTTAACAGGTGAAGAAACTGAGGCCCAAAGAAAGGAAGGGACCAGCCTACCATCCTCTGGAGCGATCATTCTAGATTTTTCCTCCCTTTCTCAAATTCTTAGAAAAAGTTTTCTATACTCCTAGTCTTCACTTCATCTCCTCTTACACATTTCTTAGCACTTTGCAACCTTTTTTTTCAAATTCATTACTCTACTAAAACCCCTCCATAGTTACCAATGACCTATATGTAGCTAGTGACCTTTTCTCACACTCATTTTTTCCCATTTTCTCTGTAGCATGAGACTGTTAATCACCCTTTCTTCCTGCATATTTGCTTCTTTCTGGTTTTCCTGATAAGTACTTTTTTTTTTTTTCTGAGCAGCTGGTAGAGAATTGGACAGAGCTAAGCCTGGGATCGGAATTCCTGAGTTCAAATCTGGTCTCAGACACTTATCAGCACTTATTAGCTGGGTGACCCTGGGCAAGGCCCAGTTTAATGAGCTGTAAAATTGAGATGATGATGGCATTTACCTCAAAGAAATGTTGAGAGAATAGAATAAGATATTTGTAAAAACACCCAGCATAGTACCTGCACATAGTAGGTTCTTTAAATGCTTCTTGCTTTCCCTTCCTTCATTTCGTATTCTCCTACAAAGAACAATGACAATTAAAAAAAAAAATCTTAACTCCTAAGTCTCCTTGATTATTAAATCAATTGTTTTCTGGACAAGGAGGTTTCTCAGCTACTTCTTACTCCTCTTTGTGACAAAGTTTTTTTTGTTTTTGTTGTTCATTCATTTCAGTTGTGTCTGACTCTTCATGACCCCATTGGGATTTGGGGGATTATTCTTGGTCAAAGATACTGGAAAGGTTTGCCATTTTCTTCTCCTGCTCATTTTACAGATGAGGAAACTAAGGCAAACAGTCTTAAGTGATTTGCTCAGTCTCACACAGCTAGTAAGTGTCTGAGGCTAGATTTAAATTTAGGTCTTCCTGACTCCAGGCCCAGCATTCTGTCCACTGTGACATCTCGCTGCCCAAAAGCTGTTTTACATCAGTTAAATTTCACTACAAGACTGTGATAGTAAAGATCAGAGTCTTTTGTATGTTTCACATTTGGGAGAATCAACAACTGATTTATGTAAGGTGGGTTAGGATTGAACATACTGGTCTTCTCACATTGGGTGGACCCCCTGTGATGAATTTATGATTTTTAAGATTTTCACAGGATGAATAAGCATGGGTGGGATGTGATCTGCATCATAAGCAAGAAGTTCTAAACTGATGAAATCATAGATCAATTTGAATATTTGAGTCTTTTCCTTTTTTATCTTTTCTTCTGACACATAATTGATTTTTATCTTAGCCTTAACTAATCATGCATCCATCGATTTCACTTCTTATAATGTTCTAGGTTTATCACACCCAATACCACCTGATTTCTTGAAGATAGTAATCATATCCTATATGTATGTATGTTACATTTCTGGCTATTTTACTAGACTTTGGTTTATTTCATTACTTATAATTTCCAACATTTTGCAGCTTTCCACTATGCCCATGTTTGCATTGAATTCAAAGAGAATCAGGGAAAATATCAACTCATCATGGAGGAACTTCTCAAGATAACCTTAAATGTTCTCTATTTCTTCATCTTCTACAATATATGTTAATAATCAATCAATTAAAAAAGCATTCATTGAATTCTTACCATATGTTAGACACTGAAGACTTGGGATTCAAAAAAAAGTAAAAAAAAAAACAAACCCAGTCCCTATCCTCAAGGAGTTCACATTCTAATGGAGGAAATAAGATGTAAATAACCAGGTATAAACAAGAAATGTACAGAGTAGCCAGGAAGCAATATGTTAATGAATTAGAAGCCATTGTCATTTTATTGGTCTTTTTGCTTATGTCTATTGTGAATACTACAGTGAAAGGTGACCAGCAATCCATAAAAAGATGCTACTAGCTGTCTTTAAATACCCAATGTGACAAATTCGGACAAATCCTGTTTCTTCTTCTCTTAAGGATCTGCACATTATTCTTTCATAAAACTGAAAATTTTTCCATCCTCTGCTTTCATTTTTAGAAAGATTGTCAATATGGATATAGCCTAGCCCCTACAAGAATGATCAAGCCATAGGGGCGGTCAGGTGGCTCAGCGAGTAAGAGCACCGGCTCCAGTGTTGGGACGACCTGGAGATCGAATTCCAGGCTCAGACACTCAGCACCACACCCAGAAATAACTGGCCGTGTAACCTTGAGCAAGTTACTTAACCCCAATTGCTTAAAAAAAAAAAAAAAGAATGATCAAGCCAGACAATAAAGAATAAGCACACATGAGGATGATTAGGTAAATTAATATTGAGAAGTAATCTGAAGTGTGCACGAGTTTCAGCATGCTTTTCCACTCCTCTGCCCACATCCTAACAAATTCAAGGGTATCTGCCTCACAGATCTAGGAGCCCCTGTTTTAGAACACCTTCACTAGGGAACTTTCAAAGCAGGAAAATAATACACAACTATACTAACAGGAGGGCCACTTATTCACAAAATCGCCATTCCAAATGGCAACAGTAAAGGACATCTCCTCTGCTTTTTATCTGCCCACAAGTGTCTATGTATATCAGTTCTTAATTAGCACAGTCTGATTCTGCTTTATCTTCAACTCCCAGCTTGGGGTGATGTCCTTGTATTGGCGGCAAGCTAGTATTTGGTTCTTTCCAACTTGCTGGGGGGAAAAAAAGAGTATGAAACATATTTTCTAAAGAAACAAAGCTCACAGACACAACTCTGCATTTAAAAAAAAATCCATGGCAATGTAAAGAATTTTGATGACAAATACATACATAGGATCAAAGCACTTCTATTCAAAGGAATGCAGAATCCCCAATTAAGATCACACGATTTTGAGTTTGAAGACATATTAGGGATATCGCCTAATCTTGTTTTCACGATAGGAAACTACAGCCAGTAAGGTTTTTTGTTCATTTGTTTGTTTTTTGAAAGTCATATAGCAGTAAATTGTAGAGAGTGATATTAGAACTAAGGTTCTTTTGCTTCAGACGCAGGGTTCTTTTCACTCTGTTTTATGGGTAAGCTTAAATACTCCATCCTTCTTTTGTCCTGGAATAGTATTTATAAGCCAATGCTCTAGTTCCCTTACAGCCTTATGGCACCACTGTATGTAGCACAGTGACAATCCAATCAAATGTTCTAATCAAGAAATCCATAAGAGTAGTATGAATTTCCTTTTACATGTGAAAGAAGGGTAAAGATGGGGGAATGGTCAGAGGTTATTGCACTAAAGACCAAATAGTTCCTACATTCAAATAGGCAAGACAAGGGACAGATAGGTGGCACAGTGAATAGAGCACCGGTCCTGGAGTCAGGAGTACCTGAGTTCAAATCCAGCCTCAGACGCTTAACACAAAAATTAGCCATCTGATCTTGGGCAAGTCACATAACCCCAATTGCCCTCCAAAAAAAAAAGAAAAAGAAAAAAATAAATAGGCAAGACAGGAGTTAAAGACTATAACTGGTAGCTTCTCTAAGGCAAGCCTGTGTTTAAGAAAGTAGGTGATTGAAATGGGGTAATCTGTGTTTCAAGCCCAAGACTTTTTGCCAGATGTTGCTGGGTTGTGACTCTTAACATGCTATATAAAATGATGACTCAACATGGTATTCCTATGTAAGAGACAGAATTGGTGCAAAACCTTTGGAGAAGAGAGACAATCTTTCCTATATCAAGAGAGGATATATGTGATTCTAGATCTCTCCAGTGAGTAATCCATGGAGAGAGCAGGGAAAAGACTTTGGTGCTTCAACATGTCCCTAATTTCCAGCTTACCTCCCTAGAAACCTCAGAGAATGTCCTTTTGGGTGAGATCAGTCTCTGTCTTTGTCAAGTTGAGACATTTTACTCCCAATGAAAGAACTCATTTACTCTAGGTATCTTCTGGTATATTCAAATATGGATAAATTTTCTGATTTCTGTTTACTATATGCTGACTTACATGTTATTCACTATTTGTCATGGTATTTTATGCAACAAATATTTGGTGGGAATGAGTCAAATCTGTGAGTATAAACTTAAAATCATCACCTTCCCCTTTAAGGGATAGCTGCCAGGGAAGGGGCTTGTACCTAAAAACAAACAAAAGAGTGCCCCTAAAACAGCAGTCTTTGTGGTTGCAAATAGATATAATTCTAGTCTGGTACTTCACTCTTCCAAAGAAGTTTTGCTTCTCCCTCCAGGAAGGAATCAAAGCCTCCTTTGGGGAGAAGTAGGTTTTCATATATGGCCTACTCTTTTCCCTCATGAGACCGCAGCAAGTTTTTGTAGGCTCTTAAGCAATTTGAAGTTTCTGATAATAGCTTTAGCCTGTGCCATACCTGTAGGTTGTATTTACCAGCTGGTCTGGAGCAATGGATTTAATTTTAATTTTAACACCAGTTCATGTCAGCCAAGGAGATGCTGTCTAGATTAGAGTTTGGTCTATATTTGGAGGTTGCATTGCTGGAATAGCTATTATTGATGTCAAGGTTTGCAGATTTTATCAGTCATGCTAATGCTAATCCTTCTGCTCCTTTTTCTGGAGCTTTCATCCATTTGGTTCACCACGACCTGCTTGAACAGCATTACTCACATGCGTTTAACAACAGTGGCATTATCTGCCTACTGTTTTCTGCTGTTCTTGAAGAACAGTATTCCCATCTTCTTTGAGCTTTTTGTGAAAACTGTCTACCCAAGGGTGGCCAGGTAGCACAGCGAGTAAGAGCACTGGCTCCAGTGTCAGGATGACCTGGAGATCGAATCCTGGGCTCAGACACTTAGCACCCACCCAGAAACACCTGGCTGTGTAACCTTGAGCAAGTTACTTAACCCCAATTGCTTAAAAAAAAAAAAAAAAGAAAACTGTCTACCCAGTTCCAGAAGGAGTTACCTGTGGAGTTGGTTACCTTTTTAAGGAATATATTCATGGAGTACTTTTATTTTTTCTAACATTTTACCAGACAGGGTTGTCTTGATTCACCCGGTGCCTTTCTAGGTCATGTTTGCTCATTTTGTGCTTCAGAAAATCCTATGATAGACACTACCTTGATGTTGTTGTCCCAGTTTGATAGCACAGACTGGGAGAGATTTACAGAAACTGGTCATTGTAACATCAAAGACATTTTCTTGGAACTGTAGAATTATATGGAGGGGGAAGAGAAGAGGGTAAACTTTAGAAGTTTTTATTAGGCTACAGATTTTTATTTATGTTTATTTAATTGCTATTAAGTAACAGTAATTCAAGAACTGAATGATTTAAGTAATAGATGATTTTAAAATATACCTGTTTGGTATCTAGATGCCTGATTCTTGGGCTGGAGACCTGCTCACTTTCAGAAAAAGCACTCCCCAAAACAGTTTAATGTTCCTTTTTTTCCAGTGCTAAACTACTGAGTGATTAAGTGCAATTATGAGTAATAATTTAAACATAATATTGGTTTAATTTCCTCTACTCTCAAAAGATTCCTTCCCTAAGTTGCTGATCAAAATAGGAAAAATGCCAAAAATGTCTTAGGAGGTTTAAAACATATAGAAGATTTTAGTATAAAGTGGTCAACAAATGTGAAAATTGCAGTAATGACCTACTTATACACTATTTTTTTTTCCTAATAAAACTATTTCTTATGTGAACAAAAGCTAATCATGGAGATAGACTGCATTTTTATACACACACACGTACATACACAAATATATAGCAAATATATAGGCTGTTTTACTTAAGGGAAACAAACTGATAATAGAATCCCTTGGTAATAGAAGAATAAAGCAACTGTTAATGGAAGTAGAGTGGGAAAACAGCATGCATTTTAATGAGTGAAGAACTCCTGCATCTTCTTCGTTGTGTCTCTGTTGTAATGTGCATAGCTGCTGCAGAGGAAGAGAAATCTTGAATTACCACAAATCATCAGGAAAGAAAGTAAAAAAAAAAACCCTAGATGACTTAGTATGGAAGAAAATTGCCTTAATTCAAACTGTCCAGTAATACTAGGTTGACCATAGCTACAACACAGATAAAACCCTTGCTCATTAAATAAAATTCTGGGACCTCAGAAGCCCAGGGTGTCTTACAACTAGAAGCTGGATTATAGCAGATGGTTTGGGTGTTTTTGAAAAAGAAAGGAACTGCATGGAAAAAAAATAGGGAAATATAGACTTGGAAGAAAAAAACAGCCATATAGCTCAAAAGAAAAATGGATGAAATTGGAAGATGGTAGTAATCATGTGGAACTGAAAGACAAAATAGAAACAGGGTTTATCGATATGAGAATCTTGGGGACAGATTGGAGAAAAGCCAGAATTGAAGGGGGCTGCACAGTGTAGTATGTTCATGATGTGATGATTCCATCTCTTCCCCCTCCCACCCCAAATCTGTCTTCATAGTCTATCATTTTATCTTCAAAGTGATTTTCCTAAAGCATAGGTCTGACCATGTGACACTGCATCCCTCCCCCAACTTGATAAACTCCAGTGGCTTCCTATCACTTATCACCTCTTCTGCTTGGCATTTAAAGTTCTTCACAACTTACTAGGATTTCAGTCTTCTTAAATTCATTCTTCTCTGAATGCTGTACTGGTTTTACTTGCTGTTCCACACAAAGAACATGCCACCTCCCGTCTCAATGTATTTACACTATTCATCCATCTACCATGCCTAGAGTTCCATCCATACTGTCTCCTCATCTTTGTCTTTCAGAATTCCTGACTTCCTTCAACACTTACCTCAAGTACCACTTTTTACATGAACTATCTCTTGATCGATCCCCTCTGCACATTTCTTCCCAAAAATACCTTCTATATACTTCATAGACATTATGCACATACTTACAAAGGTATGTACTTTCTCACCCACAAAGAAATGTCTTCTTTTTTATCTTTTAGAGAAATGTCTTCTTGAAGATAGGAACTGTTCAATTTTTATCTTTGAATCTTTGATGTTTAGTACTTATTAGGTGCCCAATAAATGATTATTGGTCAGTTGATTGATATTCACTGTGGGTTCTATATGCCTTCAACAACCTAAAGCCTTATGCCCAATTTGGCTTCTGTGACTACCATGCTAGGCAAGTCTTCAGTTCTTTCCAGGTCCTACTCCTGACTCTCTAGAGTCTAGACTTTCTCTAACCATGCAGTGGAAGCCTCCCCAACCTAGAAGCTCACTCCACCTCCTGGACTTCTCAGATTGGAAACACACTTTACTCTGTATCCCCTTCCTCTTACCATCTGGTAATCTTCATAAGGAAAGCACCAAGGTCAAGGATGTCTTCATTCCTCTCCAGGCTCCATCCTTGACTCTGTCCCAGCCCCCAACATGGATCCTTTTCTCTCCTATCATCCATAACTAAAGCAACCTTTTAGTGGAGATTGGCAGATATTTTAAATGACAACACTTATTTAAAACCTATTTGAACAGTTATGGAACTTTCACAATGAAAAATAGATAAAAGTAAAGATATTGACTGACTGTCATCATTTTTAAAAATGTTATTGATGTGTTTTGTTTCTATACCACAGCTATTTGTCTGTAATTCAGCCCCATCTCTAATGTTTCGAATTCTACCTTCCAACAAAGTAGAACATTTACACAAACCAAAAGAGAACAGACATTTCAGCATTTCTGTAATGAAATTTTGTTGTTAAGTCATTTCATTAATGTCCAACTTCTCTAAACCATTTGGCATTTTCTTGGCAAAGATTCTGGAGTGGTTTATCATTTCTTTCTCCAGCTCATTTTACAGATGAAGAACTGAGGCAAACAGGATTAAGTGAATTGCTCAGGTCACACATCTAGTAAGTGTCGGAGGTCAAATTTGAACTCAGATCTTCCTGACTCTAGGGCCAGTGTTCTATCCACTACACCACCTAGCTGTCAGGTGGGCAGTTAGGTGAAGCAGTGGATAGAGTGCTGGGCCTAGAGTCAGGAAGTCTTTATCTTCCTGAGTTTATATTCAGCCTCAGACTAGGTGTGTGACCCTGGGCAAGTCATTTAACCCTGTTTTCCTCAGTTCCTTATCTGTAAAATAGTCTAGAAAAGGAAATAGCAAACTACTCTAGTTTCTTTGCCAAGAAAATCTCAAATGGGGTCACAGAGAGTTGGACACAACAGAAAACGACTAAATGACAACAACAAAAAGACCAAGAGCTCTGTCACACAATAGATATCACATTCCAGAGATACTATTATATCTCTTTACTTGCAGGAGGGTGGTCCCTTTTATCCTCATTTCTGTGCAACTGGCCATTATTAAATGCGAGTTCAACTTGTTCTTAGTGTTTCAACTTACAAGATAGTCATTGTCCATGTTGTCTTCCTATTCCATTTACCATAATCTGCCTCAGTTTATGTTGCTTTGAATCCCTAACAGTCATCAATTCTTAAAACACAATAGGATAGTTACATACCACGATTTGTTTAACCATTATCCTGATTGACATTCACTTTCTTTCCAGTTTTGTTTGGTTTTCAGTTTCTGTTACCCCAAAAAGAACTGCTTCTTGTTTTTGGCTAAGCTCCATAGTGATATTGTTTGGCCAAAAGGTGTGAGTAGTCTGGTCACCTCTCTAGAATGCTAAGCTTGTTTCCAGAATAGTAGGACCAATTTACAACTCCACCAATTATGTATTTGTGGGTCAGTCTTCCCACAGATCTTCCAACTTGGATTATTTCTATCTTTTATTGCTTTTGAGAGATATGAAGTATAGTCATTTCTTTAAAAAACTAAAACAATAAAACCATTGCCAAAATAAAAGGAAACCAAAAATTCAGAAATCACTTCCACAAGAAAAGACTCAGAAAGCACCCAGGACAGCTATGTCTTCATTTCTTTTTTCATACTACTCCTGCTGTCTAAACTTTATCTACCATGACACAGAAGCTTCCTCACCCAGCTAACTCATTCTGCCACTGGAAGTATGCTCTGCCCCTTCATCTCCTTCCTCTTATTGGTTGGTTTCTCACAGAGCTTCAATTTTAGGGCAAACATTGAGGGCAAGGGTGTCTTCATTCCTCTCCAGACTCCACTCCTGACTTTGTACCAGGTCCCAACATGAGCACATTATCTGGCCTCCTCCTTTCAGTTTTCTCTTATGCATTGTCTTCCCTTTATAAAATGTTAAGTTCCATTGCTTAGCAGAGTATCTGACACATACATAATAAGCACTTAATAAAAGCTTATTGACTTCTTGCAAGAGAGAAAGGTTATTCAAGGGAAAGAAAGGTTTCAAGCACAAGCTCATTTTGTGCAATATTATGGGACACAATGACCAAATCCAAGCAGCATTTCTCACAAATCACTGAAAAGCAGGGCAGTGGGAAAACCACTAGACCCAACTAAGCCAGATCATCTCTAGAGAATTTAGAGATGGCACTGGAAGAACTTCAGCAAATACATGTGAAATAAAACAGATTTGTAAACATCTATCCTCATCTCGGATGACAGTGAAACTGCCACATAGGGACTCTGCCATCACATTATCTGCAAAGCTGTATGAGGAAGTGGAAATGGTACTTGAGAGGATGAACCCAGGAAAAGCGGCTGAAACTGAACCAATACAGGTTGAAGAAAGCCATGCTTCAGGTGACCCAATGTTAAAGGTGCTCACTGTTCAATTTTCCAGATAAACTATATCCTCAAGAGGAGAAGATTTCAGCAGGTAACAGCTTATCATTACCCAGTACCTGACACATATTAAGAGCTTAATAAATGCTTGTTGACTTATTACCAGCCTCCTGCCAATAAGAAATGCTACACAGAAAACATCAACAACTAGCAACTGGATATTCGTGAATCCAAGAGCCAAAACCTATAGTTGATGATTTTGTTTAGAAGCTCAGAGACCTGCAGATGAATGCTGTCCCTAATTATGGGAGAGATGGAGATATCCAGAATACCTCCCACATGCTTATGACCTGTGTGATTTGGGGCAAGTCATTTAAGTTTCCTGCACTTCAGTTCCTTCATCTGTAAAATGAGGGCAGTTAGACTAGATGACTTCTTAGGTCCATCCTAGCTCTGGATCCATTGACAATGGAAGTTCTTGCAATAAGTAGAAGCCATGTGTCCTGTGAATATATGGGTTTAGAATTTCAGCTTCAGGTTCTAAAATAGATGTCCATCTCCAAAATCAAATAAACAACACTGAGTTTCTAGTTTGTGCAAGACACTTTGGCAGTTAATTTTATGGTGTCTTCAGTTAACCCTGACCACCAGGAATTCCAAAGCAAGATCTCTTCTGGGTTTTTCATCCCAACAACAGTGCATTTCCTCTGCAGGATTCCCCATAAGAGATCAGGCCCATAATTTACTGGGATCAAGGGCTACCTCTGTAATGAAAAAGCAAACATGAAGTCATTTTTCTTGGCTGTCAGTCTGGTTATTTTATGCATTGCTCGAAGCCCTGCATTACACTGTTTAGACTGACATGGCACCTTGTGATTAGATAGTAAATTTACTGTTTGAATAGGCTGAGTATCAGAGAAAGCCATCAGCCCTGGAGTTCCAAATTCTAATATAGTATACCAGGCTTCACTGGCTGTCACTATCCCTGAAGTAAAACATTGTGGTTACCCTTTAACCTTGCATGCTGGACCAGAATCCATAGAAAGAAATGGTGCTGAATTATCATGAAGAGTCATAACTCCATGGACAGGTTAATCGTCCTTTGTCTTTGATTACATTACACATACAGGCTTCTTTTTCTCGGATGAGTAGAGAGTGTACGTCACCCCCTCCCCTGCCCCACTCTTACCTGAAAATAAATGCTGAGCTGCAGGAAAAAAAAATGAGCCATTATCTAATCTCAGTATTATCGTGGTTTAAAGAATAAGAATATAACATCGTAGAAAAGGTACTCTGAAGCACAGTGAGAAGACATCATTTCTAATCTAAATTTCCTTGGGACTACCCTTATGACTGGCCAATCCACTTAATGTCTCTGGGACTTGATTTCCTTTGTTGAAATAAAATTTTATTGACATCCTGCCCAAATATATACACACACATGCATACATGTACACATACATATATGTATGTTTACATATATACATACATACACATATATGCAGCTAGATGGCTCAATGAATAGAGCATTGGGTCTTGAGTTAGAAAGACTTTAATTCAAATCTGGCCTCAGATACTTACTAGCAGTGTGACTCTGGGCAAATGACTTAACCATCTTTTGCCTTAATCCCCTGGAGAAGAAAATAGCAAATCCTCCAGAATCTTTACCAAGAAAACTCCATAGACATGGGTCACAGAAAGTCAGATGACTCAACAACAACGAATTTGTGTGTGTGTGTGTGCGTGCGTGCGTGCGTGCGTGCATGTGTGTATGTAGATAGACAGATAGATATAGATAGATATGTTTAGATGTGTATACACATATATCTCTATCTATATACATGTATTATGTTATTTTCAAGAGGAAGAAAAAAATTTCAACAAAATTAATGCACCTGACCATTCCAGATCCTCTTCTTCCCTGGAAAATGAAGAACTTATGGTGTATTGCTAAAATCACCCACTACAGAGAGAAAAAAAAAAAAACTAACTAACCTTTAAAAGAAAGTTGGATGTTATATACAATGTTCCATATCTCTGATCCCCAAACTCTGCAAGCTAAGGGAAGATGTCTTCTCCTGCCTCTTGGTTGAAGACAATTGCCTTCTTTGAAGGTAATAATTTAGCAGCAATTGATTTCAATTTTGTTGTTATTCTTTCCATTTACATTGTCACAATTATTGTATGTGGTTTTTGTTTTTTCACCTCTGGGATCATATGCAATGTTATCTGTTTGGAATTTAAAGTTTTTCATAATCTATCCCCCAGACACATACATGTACCAGTTTTCTTACATTATACACCTCACTCCATCCCACACTGGATCACATTCTATAGTCTACTGATACCAGCTTCCTTGATGTTCCCCAAGCAAGGTACCCCAATGATTAGAATTCTCCCTCATCATCTCTGCCTCCTAGTTTCCCTGGTTTTCTTCTAGTACTAATATTCTTCCCTCTATAGGAAGTCTTTCCTGATTCCCCTTAATTCTTGTTTTTTTTTTTTTTTCCTTCTGTTAATAATTTCCAGTTTATCCTGTAGCTTGCTTGTGGATAGTTGTTTGCATTCAGACTCCTCTGTTAGCTGTCCAGGTAGCTGGGTGGTTCTAGGAATACACCATTAGGTCTAGAATCAAGGAGATTTTATTTCAAATCCAGCCTCAGACACATACTGACTGTGTGACCCTGGGCAAGTCATTTAACATCCATTGGCCTCAGTTTCCTCAACTGTCAAATGAGTATAATAATAGCACCTACCTCCCAGGGTTGTTGTGAATATTAAATAAGATAATATCTAGAAACCATTTAGCATAATACCTGACACATAGTAGGCAATTAATGAGTGCTTGTTTCCTTTCTTCCCATTACACTGTGAGCTCTTTGAGAGCAGGGACTATCTTTTGCCTTTCTTTGTGTTTTACTTAGCACAGTGCCTAGCACACAGTAGGTCCTTAATGAATGCTTGTTGGCTAAGTGACTGACAATACTTCAATTCTTCAACAGGGCTTTGCTCCTATTAATACAGGATTTTTCCTCCAAAACTCAACATTACTTTCTCATACGTTGTAACTTTTGTCTAGGACCTTCTGTAAATCCTCTGTAAGGGAACCACCCAGAGTGCTAGAAAACTTTTTCCTAAACATTTGGCATTATATAAATCCCAATGCAGCCCATGGACTATGTTAAACCTTGCTCTCACTGTATGAGTGATGTGCTTCCTTTTCTGCTAATTCATCTCTTTGATGTCATCTTTCTGGTCACTGCTGAGTAGCAATATACTTTTTAATCATATTTTTTAAATGCTCTGTTTTAGCTTCCTATGTATTTCTATGTTGAACTTTCATGGATCTATAATTTTGATTCAATTGATAACAGTGAAATTGCCATGTTTGGACTCTATCAGCATATTACCTGGTATGTTAATATATATCATTATGTTATATGAAGTCATTGAAATGGAACTGGGAAAGATAAAGTTAGGAAATTGCAGCTGAGTCTGACCAAACATATAGAGAAGAACATCATACTGGAAGTGATAGAATTTTGAAGGCAGTCAGGAATCTATTTTCCAAATTTCTCAAAAAAGGGATTTATTTTTAAAGGAAAAGTTCATAGAGGGGATCACATGATTCATAGATTATATCAAATACTCAAATTTGATCTCATTAATTAGGGAGTTCTCTGCAATAATATCTTCATGGTTGTTGGAACAAATTACTCTCATCCCCCTATCCCCCCAGGGAAAGTTTTTACATGATTGGGGAAGAAATATTCCTGACTCAATGATGGGTTTGAGACCTGTTTGTTACTCTCAACCTTGGTTTAGCCCATCTGCCTGAGATTGTCTTACCAGTGTGGGGCCACTGTACATGCTACAGTTTCTTGGAGCCACAGTTGAGAGATGGATAAAGATGAACACCAAAAGTGGATAAAGCAAACCTGAGAAGAGTTTTGCAAGCCCTCACATCAGGGATGCTGGGCCTCTTGATCATCTCCAACACCATCCCTTCAACATCTCTAACAGAAGGTCATCCTGTCTTTGCTCAGAGGTTTTCAGTAGAATGGAACTCACTAATTTGTTCATTACATTTTGGGACAGTTCTGATTATGTTTCCTTTTATATTGAGACAAAATTTGTCCCTCCTTGACATGCATTGTTTATAGTTGTGTCCTCTGGTGTCAAGGAAAATAAATTTTATGTCTCTCTCACAACTGCCCTTCAAATACTTAAAGACAGAATCACGTTGCCCTTGACTTTGTTCTTCAACTGATCCTTATATCTTAGGGTTTCTGTTCCTGGGTTGCCCTAGTCACCTTCCCCTTTGCCACTCTCTTTCCATCTCATGAATGTCTTTCATAAAGTTGGAAGCCAGGGATAAACAATTGGTGATTCCACAAAATGGAGAGGTTACCCTAAGTCTTCCCTAGAGTATACAGAGCTCAAAGGCACCTTTCAACAGAGACAGAAAGAAGCAGAGAGCTTAGTAATTATCTAATGAATGAAATAAATTTGGATCATTCAAGATACTTTAAAAAGAGAAAAGGAATGAAAAAATATATTCTTTTTCCCTTACTTAAAAAAATTAGTTTTTTTAGGTCTGAATAAACTAAACACAGAATTTGATATGAAGTGAATCTATCATTGGACTTAGGGAGACCCAATCCAGGATCACCAAAAGGACTTTCTTTACACATTTTTAACTTTTAATGGGATTTCAAAGCAGAGGCCTTCAGGACTCTCTTATAATGAAGAGCCAAAGTGATTCCCTCAGGTAATCAATCATTCCACCATTCTGAGTTCGTTTAAGACCGAAGTGTGCACCTAAATCTTTTTCCCCTAATTTAAGCCCCTTTGACCAAAATCATTTTTGTATACGTCCTAAGGAACAAGTTCATGGCTTATTTTTGTGATTTCAGGGCACCAACTCCATTCCACACCAATCTTTGATCCATTTCCTAGCTGAAATTTGTGGTTCCACCTGTAGGAAGTACATTCCTTTAAACATCAGCCCCTCCCTTCTTTCCCCACAGAAGTAACATTTTTATTAGTTGTTCCCACCTCAGTGTGAATGAATTTATCTGATCCTTTCTAGAAGACATAGGAGATCCAGAAGAAATTGTACGGAAATAGGGAAAGATTTGATAAGGAAAGAAGAGAGTGAGGATGTCACAACACAGACTCAAAAAAGATTAAAGGAATACCAAAATCCAGCACATGGAGCTCACAAGTAGACAGTAAAAAAAAAAAAAGCCAATTTTATCTAGGAAAGAGAGAGAGGAAGAGAGAGGGAGAGAGAGAGAGAAAGAGAGAGAGAGAGAGAGAGAATTCAATATAGATATATCAACTAGATATGTGCTATATCTAGATTGAGATAGATATCTAGATTTATCTAAATTTATGATATATAGATATCTAGTCTAGATCTCTCTCTCACACACACACATACAGAAACACGTATATTTGTTGTTGTTCAGTTGTTTTCAGTTGTGTCTAACACCTTGTGACCCCATTTGAGGTTTTCTTGGCAAAGATACTAGAGTGGTTTGCCATTTCCTTCTCCAGATCCTTTTACTGATAAGGAAACTGAGGCAAATGGGGTTAAATAATTTGCCCAGGGTCACACAGCTAGTAGGTATCTGAGGCTGGATTCAAGCTCAGATCTTCCTAACTGCAGGGCTGGTGTTCTATTCATTGCACTACTTGTATATGTACATATAATGCAGGGTAATTACAGAATATGGTGGAAAGTGGTCATGTCTGCTAAGACACTTAGGAGTGTCTTACTTTTTTACTGTGCCTCCCAGCCAGTAAAATTCAGTACGTTTTATAGGGTTCTTTTCTTGGTCAAGCAGGATTGGTCATTGAAGAAAGGAAGCAAGGACCCTGGACCTGGGCCTCATTGCTGATTCATTCTAGTGGGGAGAGGGAAGACTCCTGAGGGCCTGGAGATTAATTGATACTCAAACTCCCTCCCTGCAGGGAAAGGTACAGGTACTTACTTATCTTACTCTGGTAGGGTGACTTGATGTCCCTTTCAAGGATTTTGAAACTTCCCAAAGACCACTATATTCCTTACAAAGGGCAAGATAAAGAAGAAAGGGGAGGGAGAAAGGCAAGAGGGACTCATGACAAAGCAAGAAAGAAGAGATACAAAAGGATAATGAGAGGTTGGAGCAGGGGAGAAATTGTCAAAGGAAATTCAGACTTCATTGCCAAGAAGCACCTAGATTGCTTGATATGGAGAGCAAAGAAAAACCAGACCACAGAATCTTTTAAAACAAGTATTTTCTTCCTTAACCCTACTCCTCACTCTCTCATGATGGCTCATAACAATAACAAGGCTCTGATTCAACATCCCATCTAGGATCAAAGAGAACTAGATGATGTGGCCCAACACCTGCTGTCAGTTCACAAGGCCCTGGAAAGAGTCTTTGTTTCCCAACTCTCCGTGTAGCGTGGGTTCAGTTGTTACGGTTCTAATCTCCAGAGCCTCATTTTCAGTACCACCATGATGTTATTGCAGGTGCTAGGAAGTAGGCAAGGGCAATGAGGTGATGGAGTGGTCAGGAAGATTCGTCTTCGTGAGTTCCAATCTGCCCTGACACTTACTAGCTGTGTGACCCTTGGACAAATCACTTAACTACATTTGCCTCAGTTGCCTCATCTGTAAAATGAGCTGGAGAAGGAAATGGCAAACCACTCCAGTATCTCTGCCAAGAAACCCCCAGATGGGGTCACAAAGTCAGACATGACTAAAATGACCCGACATAGGGGCGGCCAGGTAGCACAGCAAGTAAGAGCACCGGCTCCAGTGTTGAGAAGACCTGGAGATCGAATACTGGGCTCAGACAGTTAGCACCCACCCAGAAACACCTGGCCGTGTAACCTTGAGCAAGTTACTTAACCCCGATTGCTTTAAAAAAATAAAATAAAATAAAATGACCCAACAACAACAAAAGGCAATAAGGAACAACTTTTTTTTTGGGGGGGGGGGGAGAAAATAGGAAAAAGAGAAAGATATATTCCATATTGTGTTGCCATAGCAACACCAGATAGGACTGGTGATCAATAGAAACCTGGAATTTAGTTTTTCTTTTCTTTTTTCCTCTGGTAACAGTATTCATTCTAAAAATAAAAATCACTGGAATTTACTGCTGAGCTGACATCATAGTCACCCTGGCTTCCAAAGGCTGGAGCATTAGAGTCAGGTGTGGGGAGAGAAGTGTGTTTAAATCTGTGGTATGTGGTAGGATGGGGTGGGGGGTGTGAGGGACAAAATCCAGGAGGGCACCCCCACAGGATTCCATTTCACCTGTTTTGTAATCCTCTAATCTGGTTACTGGAAGAAAGGCATAACTGATCCTTTTGTGAAGAGAAAATCAATCTCTTTTGTGCCTCTACCAACTTTAGGCCACTTTAGTTTTCATAAAAGGGTATCTTGTCCTATAAATAGGGAGTATTACAATAAATGTAGGGAGTCATGGTTTGCCACTGTTTCAGGATTCACCTGTCACCTAGCACAGTTTCAGAGCTGCCATGGAAGCCCAGTCCATTTCGAGTTTGAAGTTTAAAAAAAAAATCTTTCCAAATCCATTGTATTTGTGTCTAGCCAGAGAACTAAAGGACAGTCATAATCTCAGTTACCCTATTTTGGACTGCTCCATACAAATATACCAGAAATTTCCTAGTTAACTCCCAGAAAATCTGTATGTCAGAGAGACTCTGATATTACTGGGGTAGAGGTTGAACTTTGGAAGGACTAAGGCTCAAGTAGGTCACCCTTTGGTAACTTCTGTCTCTTATCTAGGTATTTTCCCTTTCTCTTAACTTAGCATCTGTTTACTGCCACCTGTGGTCTCTAGATTGCCCATGTCCTGAAACTGGTTCTTGCACCTTCAAAAAAATATATAGAACTTGGTCTTTATTTCCTATGTACCTTTATACTGGCTGCTTATAATAGCAGGGCCAGGCTCAAGTTCACACACCATTAATTTAGGTATGATGTATCTCTACTTAGTCAATGGATAGAAAGGATATTCAATAAGGATAGTGCAGCACCTAAATTGGGTAGACCCAACCACCTCCACCCTTGTTTGGAAACTTAATCTGGTTATCAGGGGTTGGTGTAGTAACTCAAAAGGTTTTAGGATGATCCCCAAGTTTAAACCCCTCATGGGTGGGTCTTTCGTGCACTTAAGTGACCAAAGAAGCTACCAGGAAACTTCTTCAAAGGAAGCTTAAGTTTTAGCCCTTTGTACCAATCAAATATGGGGGACAGCTTTGTCTTCTTTAGGAAAAAATTAACTTAACCTATGTTGTAAGGGAAAGAGGAAACCCTGACAGATAGTGACCCTATCACACCTCTCATATCTGCCCTCTGGTCTCTTTGAGCTCCTCATCCTCTCTGTTGCACTGCTGTCACCTTCTTTGCCTTTTCATAAGTACAACTACAACAAAACTATTGCTTCAATAGCTACAAAGTCACATTCTTATCGGCCTGTTTGGTTTCTGACCCAATGTTCACCCACTCTGGTGTGTGCTTGGATTTGCTCCCTCTCTGGTCTTTCTCAGAATCCATGTACATTTGACTCTAGCTAACTCTCCTGACTCCCAGCTCTACCTTCATCACTGGTGTCTACAGTTACTACAAAAAAAAAAAGATAGTGAATTTGATCTTTGGAAAAAGTGAAGTAGTTTCTTTCATTGATTGCTAATACTTTTCTTCAACTTCTTTAGTTTCCATGGTCATTCTAGCTACTTGTACTTCCTTTACCTGTCACCAAGGCCTTTTCTCCTAATAGCTCTGTGTTTTCATGGCCCTTGGTTGATCTCCATTAGAGATTCTTGGAGTCAAGACTCATCAAAGGAAGCATTTTCATTGGTTTCAATCAGTTTCACTCATTTACTTATTTAACCTACTGTCCTCACTTTAAGGCACTGCTGGTGTTAGTGTTTTCTTCCTTCCATTGCCCTCTATTTTTGTTGGCTTTAAGGGGGCACTTAGAAATAAGAGAGGGAATTCCCTAGTGCTAATGATAGGAATAATAAATAAAGAACTATGCTTGGATTGATATTTCTGCCCCAAAGGTCCCAAAGTATTTCACACATACTTATCATTTCTCACTTTGGCTAATATATGAGGATACAGGAGAACAAGTAGGGATAAGTGGCCTACTCGGTTGTACAATCTGACATAACATTAGCCATAAATATAGAGTAAGAAAGGATCTTCATAATAATTGAGTCTTACCCTCTCATTTCATAGATAAGGAAACTGAATTCCAGAAAAAGGAAATAATTTTTCCTGCCCCAGATTACACAGATTCCCACTTCAATTCTTTTTATTATAATATTACTGTCTACCCATTGCTCAGAAAACATGGGACAGTGGACAGAGTGCTGATTTGTAAGACGTAGGTTGGAATTTCACCTCTGACACTTTCTATGTGACTTAACCTCCCTGAGCCTCAGTTTCCTGATACATAAAATGAAGATAATGATAGCTACAGAACTTACTTGTCAGGCTTTTCGAAGGCTCAAATGAGCGTCTGAATAGTCCATGTTTTTAAATTTTAAATGCCAATTACTATAAATATGCCACATCCCTGGTTCTACCATATCTATACAAAAAAAGAGAAAGAAAACCAGCCAGAATACCTGGGTTCTAATCCTGACTCTGGCACAAAACTAGTTTGTATGACCTCTTACACAAGTCATTTTTAACCTATCTAGGTTTCCATTTCTTCATTTGTCAAATGAGTAAGCTCAACTAGTTGAATTTCTATGGTCCATTCAAGTTCTAAAATGTCATTTCTAACTCATATTCTCAAGAAATAGAGATGAGGGGAAGCAAAGAGAAATGAACATACAAATAAATCACATAAGGCTCTCTCTCAAAGTCTTTCTAACATCCTGGAGGGAAATCCCTATGAGGTGATTTCAGCTGCAAGGGACTTAGTGCTGATCGTGAAGTAAGGAAGAGAATATGAATTAGAATCATGATAAAATTATCATCATTCCCTCCTGTCATAACAACATTATAGGGCAAGGCTTTAGAGGTTTTTTCTACACTGAATGTATTTTTAAAAATTCTCTTTTCCTGAGCCCTGGAAGTAGAGGCATTAGAATAGCACCCAATGTTACAGTAGAAATTGACTGACAATTTGCTGCGTTAGATGATGCAGTGGGGGCCTAGTTGAAGGCAGAGAATCACTGGAGCTGTATGACCTAAGTATGATGTTTCCCTTTGTGCCAGGACATTGTAGATGGTTGGGGGGAGGCAGGAAGGGAGGGTAAGGGGCTTGACTGGTGTTCAAAAAAGAAACAGAATAGTAATAAATGCTAAAAAACAACAAAGGTTCTTTAATCAAGACATTTAACTTCTGCAAATGAAGATATAAGGCCTAAACAGAGACATAGGAACATGACAAGGAAAGGGAATATAAGCAGTGGTGGGGTCCCTGCAGCCTTGAGGCCACATGTGGTATTCTAGGTCCTTGGGTGTGACTTTTTGACTGAGTTCAAGTTTTATAGAACAAATCCTTTTATCAAGGGGATTTATTCTGTGAAGTTTGAATTCAGTCAAAGGGCCACACTTGAGGACCTAGAGGGCCACATGTTGTTTGGAGGTTGCAGGTTCAACACATTCAATCCCCATAAGGATACATCTGCATCAAGGTACTTAGATCTAATATAGGTGTATTTCAGGAGGGATTAAACACATCCAAGGGCTACCTGAACCTTGGATGAGGTAATCTTTAGGATATAACAGAAGTTAGAAGGAGGTGGATGATCCAGTGAGAGAGGAGAACCTTCTGACCAGGGGCCCACCTACTTCTAGGTTCTTGCCATTCCTCCCAGTTTGGTCCAGGATCACCCCAGATTGTACCACACAAGAGGAATGCTCAGGGAGGTGAACAAGGGCTAAAAATTTAATAGGAAGGGACGATATTTCTAGTAAATGGTTCTAATAGGTTTATTACATGTGATGTCACAGGTCGGGAAGTGCCAATTTGCATAGAAGATCCCAGATTGGAAAGGAGGTGTTTTTTTTTTTTTTTTTCCTGAGAAGGGACAAAGGGAGCATCTATTAGGTAGCAGGATGGTGGGTGTCTAGCACACAGGGTGCTTGTCTCAGTTTAATACAAGAGTTGGCCATGTACTGCTAGGCTAAGGCCATAGGACTTGCATCCTCCACCTACACCCTCTAGGTTCTCCCTGGATATGTTGTTCTAGATTTGGTTGTCTGTAGGAAAATTAGGCTCCTCACTGTTTCATTACACCCCTGTAGCAGCAAGCACCCCAAGCACGTCCTCAGGGTTTGCTGCTCATACAGGTTCTTGGATCTGCTTTGTTAAAGGAAAGCAACTCAAAATGGGTTAACAAGCTTACTTTAATCAGTCAGACATATATCATTTACCTTGTTCAGGGGAAAAAAGGTCAGCACCCCAAACTTCAAAATATACAGACAGAATTATCAAGACATTAACAGATCAAGTAGACAGCTTTCCAAACTGTCCAACCATTACATCCATACCCAGTCAACATCTGGGTTTCCACATCTGGGTTTTTTAAAGCCGGGGGACTCTCAACAACGGCTTCCCAGAATTCAGATCAAATCACAGAACACTTCTCAAAGTGAGTCCCAAAACAAAGCTACACATCAGGGCTTATATAGCCTTCTCCTGGCTCAGAGAATGTAACAACCTTATTGACCCACTGGCCAATCAAAAAGTATCTACTGAAAAACAAGCCTCCCACCCCAGGCTTCAGGTGCACTTTAGCCTAGGGGCAGGGAAGATCTTCCAAATTTGCATTCCCATTACAACCCCTTGCTCTGATTCCCAAGGAATAAACTCACCATTGGTTAGTCTAGGATTTCCCACCACCCTCTTCCTCAAACATGGAGAAAAGTGAAAGAAAATATCTACTATACAACACAAATTATGTATGAAACAGGTAGTTTTATTCACACATTTATACACATTAACATTAAGCAATTAAAGAATCATGAGCTATTAAAACAAAATCTATCACTTTAGCAACTGCTAGTACAATCAGTTGAGAAGCTAATATACCAGCATCATTGGGACACTAGCAAAGTTTCTATTGCAGCTTAGCTACATAATTATTTTATAGTTTCAATTCCACTGCCACCAGTTCAATCAATACCAACTAGGATCTTTCTTTCCCATGGTCTCCCTCTCCTGGACCAATCTTATGCTGCTTCACATGTTTTTACTGAAACATCTTCTAATTGGCAGCTACTAGTGTGAGTGACGGGAAGACATGAGCTACTTTTCAAGGTCTCTCAAGACACAGAAAGAGACACAAGGTTTGCAGGCACAGGCTTGCATAAGAGGCTGTGAGCTTCTGGGCCAGGGCATGGATGGGAGTGGGAAGTTTGGTTCCTTTCCCCTCACCCTACACTCTGGGCAGCTCAGAGAGCCATCCTTGCCTTTCCAAGTTACAGGGAAGAGAAGGCCTGGGGCGGGAGGGGGGGGGGGGAGGCGGGGGCGGGTCTGGATCACCTCTTCAATATAAATATCAAGTACTAACTCAGTAGCCAACAAATAGATTTTTCATTGCCACATAGTACGGATTCCTGAATCCTCATGGTTGGTAGTAAGTAACCAGGGGATACCTTCATGTACTCTAAAATGGGGGATGTAGGGGAAGGGCACCTTAATCATGCATGCCTGGGAGCTACCTACCCCAAGCTTCCATGCCTTTAGTATAGACAACTAAGCATGTCCCAAGGGAAGGCCCGCTATCAAGAAAAATTAGGCCCAGGAAATCAGTAAGGTTTCTTGGACTTTTCCCAGCTTCAAGTCTTAGAAGACAAGGAAAATCTAATGCTGTTACTATCGAGGAAAGTCACTATCCCTTGGAATTTAATACCTCTTTCATCTTTAAGTGTATCTTAATCAGAAACAGAAAATGAAATGGAATGGAAACTATCTCCTCTCTGCCAACATGATGTCACTGATAAGAGCCCTGGATTCCTTTGCCATTTGTTCCTTACTACTGACACTTTAGAAGAGCTGTACAAATTCCTATTTGTATTTTTAAATGAAATGGTTTTACATATATGTGGTGGCTTTTGTTTTATGAACTCTCAAGTCTACACATTCTAACTAAAAAATGGAAGTTGAGCACCCTCACGGATGTGGGAATTTGAATAACCTCAAATATATAGACATGATTGCCATTGCTTTTTTTCCTATTGTTCTCAGAAACTGAACACTGGTAGTAAATGGTTTAAATTCTGTTTCACCATCTGATATTAATCTAGGGTTTATTTTAGTTGGCATTTGCCTGCTCCAATACAACTAACCCACTAAGTTGTCCTAATATAATGAGAAAGGCCATCCCTAGAGAGAAGAGAAAAGGCACCCTGGAACTAATGTCAATTGTGACCTATTTCCCCTGCAGTTGTATCCAGGTCTGGTAACAGAAGAAAAAAAAAATCAAAGGCAGCCTTTAAAGGGAAATGGAGCCACAAAAGGGTAACAAGAGTTAGGGGAAAGATAGTCCCAGATATTTATGTCTTGGTAATGGTATTTTGGGCAAGCTGTAGGGATGTGAGCCTCAGACTTCTTTTTTAAGAGGAAAGAACTGACACAGCTATCTTCTTACCCCTCCCCCCAACCTGGCTCCCTGAGCCAGCAGAGTAAAGCTGAGCTGCACTATCCACCATCCCCTCTCCCAAAAAGCATGCAAACATAGCCGGTCTTTAGGGCCTACCTTTCTTTTTGTGAATAATATTCACAACCACGACCGTTATTTTTCAGTCTAAAAGAATTGCCAAACTTTACTAAGATCCACTTGCATTTCCTAGGAATTATTATTTTTATTCCTACCATTGTTTTTTATTCATTAAAAGCTGTATTCTCTGCTCTAAATGTCAGCTCTAATAATAACAATAATAATAATAATAACCATAATAATTATATTAACTGACATTTATGTAATGCCTACTATGCACTAGGCACTGTGCTAACTGCTTTGCAAATATTGTTTCATTTGATCCTTACAAAACTCGGAGTTGTGGGATTATTATCATCATGACCATTTTGCAGATGAAGTAACCAAGGCAAAGAGAAGTTAAATGATCTTCCCATACAGTTAGCCAATGTCTGAAACCAGATTTGAACTCAAGTCTTCCCTGACTCCACAGCTACAGTTTATCCACTGTACCACCAGTGGTTCCTATTTTCAAGGTCATTGTAAACTTAATAAGTTGAGCAAAAAATTTAAATGCACACTTAGCCAAAAAGAAGTCAGTTTCCTTGGTCAGACTTTCTGAGAAAAGACAACCATAGCCTTGAAACCATAAAGAGGTTTCATAAGGGGGTGGGAGTTAGTTGGGGAGTTGGATGCTCTGAGGAGAAAGTGACTACTTATCCTCCAAGAAATGATAAAGTGGATTCATGGAAGCTTTCATCAGGTGAGAGATCAGTGAGGTAGGGTCAGAGGATGAAGAGAAGAGTGACTGTGGCCCTATGACTCCCAGCTCAGACATGCTGAAACAGTTATTTGTCAACGTCGTGAGAAAGCTAGACCTCTTCTTTTCCCCAGTGCTTGGCTGCTAGTGAGCACTTGATAAATGCTTTTCGTTCATTCACTCATTCATTTATTTATTCATAACAAAGATATAACAGAGAACCTCCCAAACTTCTCGGGACAGAGGGTTACTATTAACTTCTGATCAATCCCAGAGGCACAAATGATACTGCCAGAAGGAATCTAGAATGTCTTTCTAAAGATTAAGAATTCTTGAGCACTGACCAGAAGACAAGTGTGTTTTACTCAATACTGCCCATTGAAAGGAAGAAATTTGGAAGTAAACAATTGGCTAAGAAGACAGAATCTGAGTTTAAATTTGTGAACTCTATTCAGGGATGTGCCAGAGCCGGCTTAAACTGGCTAACACCAGGGGGCAAATTTGACCTCTTAACTATCACTGAGAAATAGTGGGCTGAAATCCATTATTAGAATGACTTTGGAGAGATAAATCCTATTCAAAAACCAAGTAGGCAAAAAAAAGGATGGGAGATGGGGAGTCTCATGCTGGTACATTAAGGAGATATTTATGTGAAGAATTTCAGAACTCATGATGGAAAGCATCTGGGAAAAAAATCAGTGCAGGTAGAAACCGAAGCAACTTTGTCATCAGAGTAAGCTACAGACAACCTAAACAGAACCGCAAAAATGATTACAAACCTAAAACAGAGGTGATGGGAAACTTCAATTTCCAGACATCAGCTAGAGCTATCTTTTTTGGCAAAAACAGAACAGTGAACAAATTCTTACTTAACGTGATTATAATTCTTACTTAACGTGATTATAATTTCATCTTTCAAAACATAGAGGAACAAAGAAAAATTCCATTCTGGAACGGATTCTCACCAACTAGAGAAAAGTAGTTGCTATTGAGAAACTGTTTGCTAGGGGTATGGGGGGGGGGGGATGATAGAGAACATGGAGGGGGTGAGCAATGACCACTCTCTCTTAGAACTCGACTAGGACAGAAATACTGGGAAAAGACTGATATGTGTCCCACATTGGGGGAGGGATGTGGAAATAATTCAAAGGATTCCGAGAAAGAATATGTAGGTTCCTGTGATCTAAAATGCTATGGGAAAAGTCAGGTGAGTACGAATATGAACCTCTCAATAATGAAATTCTGAAAAAAAAATGAAAGGAATTAAGTCTAATGAGGAGGAAAAAGAGGTGTTGTCTGAAGAGAGCAATTCAAATGCACAGGGAACTCATCAACCAATTTAGAATTTTAAAAAGGCATGTACAGAGGATAGAAATGAGGAAAGATTATGGAGGGCAAAGACAAACTGTAACACAGTACTATTAATGAAATGTCCAGGGGGCAAAAACTTACAAAGTGCTAAGGCTGCCAAGGGAATGGGTAGAGGAGGGATGGGATGCTGCCTCAGATGGATAGCATAGTGATAAAGAACAACAGAAAGAAGGCAGATCTACTCAATTTTTTATTTTCTTTTGTTTTCTATTCCAAGGTGAATGATCTTTACACTAGACAGACTGAAAATGGCTAATTATGAGTACAAGGTAAATAAAGAGATGGTTACAGAGTACTTTGACAAGGTTACATCACCTGTCCTAGAAGAATGAAATCCTTAGCTACTTCAAGAGCCAGCAAATGTGATTGCTGACTCACTGGCAATGATCTTTGGGGATGGTGGAGAACAGAAGAAGTCCTCCAGTACTGGAAAAGGGCAAGTGTTATATTGCTTTTCAATTAAATGAAGAGAATATTATCAGCAAAAAAATAACTTTGATTTCAGTTTCTTAGAAAATTAATTACTTAAAAGATGGTTGATAAGCATCAAGAAAAGGAAGCAGTAATGACAAAGAACCAGCATGGCTTCAAGAAAGGAAACAACGAGAGTGAGAAAGAGAGAGAGAGAGAGAGAATATATATATACACACACACACTCATACACATACATACATATATATGTCAATTACTGTGCTAAAAATGATGGGGTTAAAATTACAATTTATTAAACTTAAAATTGCACCAAAATTCTGGAGTCATCCTGTATAACAAATAGTCCCTACCCTCCAGGAGTCCACATTCTAATGAGGGATCATTACACAGCAAGAGGAACAAGAGGGAGAGGGCGAATAGGAGGTCCAAAGAGTGAATCATCAAGAGGGAAAAGAGTTTGGCTATGGCCCTTCATTAAGTTATCCTCCAGGCGAGGAACTCATCAATCAGGAAAGTAGGCCTCAGGGTCAAAGTATCTCCAAGGTGAGAAGGCTGCTGGTAAGGAGGTGGAGAGTTACTATATAAATTTTATTTTTTTTCCTTTTATTTGAAAGTTTTATGAAACTAGTAGATCAAGAGAATGTCATAGATATTGCAAAAGAGTTTGTAATATTCTTGTGGAAAAGATAGAGATATGGAATCTCAGGGGTGGGAAATAGCTAACAATAGCCAGCATCGATAGTTCGTATCCACTGTGCCGCCCAGATGATAACATAATTAGCTGGATTCAAAACTGACTGAATAGTCTGGTGCAGAATCCTTTCTAATGGTTTCCTCTCTTCTTGTCAGGAGGTCTATAGTGGAGCACCCCCATGCAGATGCCAGGGTGTGACCATGGGGCTATTTCATTGATAAGAAATAGATGGAATGCTTCATCAAATTTGGCAGACTACACTCTAGATCATTGGACTGAATCTTATCAAATGAAATTTAACAGGGATCACTGTTAGCAAGGGCAGGGGCCATGTTTTAGATTTTTTTTCTATCCCTAATATTTAGTGCAGTACCTGACACATAGTAAATATTTAATAAGCGTCTTATGATGATGATGTAATTACACTTGAGTTAAAAAAATCACCATCACAATTTTAGGATAAGGGAGGCATTTTAAAATAGCAGTTTGTCAGCAGAGCTGTGTTGTAGCAGCAGGGCAATGCAATCATAGGCTATCCAATGCCAAACAGTATTTTGTACTGGATACTGGAGGAAGGCAATGGGATTTATTGAGTGGGGGTTGACTTGGTCACACCTATCCTCTAGGAAAATCCCTTTGGTGATTGAATGAATAATGAGTTGGGGTAGGGAGAGACTTGAAGCAGACTAATGTTGATGGGGGCCTGCACCAGGGTGATGATGGCAGGATAAGTAAGATGTCTACTGGACATTCAATTCTAGATGTCTGAAAGGTGGTTGGAGATGCAAGATTGGAGGTTAGGGAAGCATGGGTAGATTGGAAAGTCATTGCCACAGAGACAGTAGCTAAACTCATAGGAGCTAATGAGATCACTAAGTGAATTGGGAGGTTATGAGCTCTCTCTCTTTGGAGATAATCCATTAAAGGATGAACCACCATTTTCTTGGTACTTCATAGTAAAGATTCTTTTTCAGGTATATGTTATATCAAATAACCATTCAAGTTCCTTCCAACTCTGAAATTCCACAAAGTTAAAATTCTTATTCCTGAATTTTCTGACATAATCATATATCCTCTTTTTATAGATTATTCTACTGCCTCTTTTAGTTAATCTAGTCCTTTAGAGTAATGTATGCAACTCGGTAAGTCACACCCCATTAACGAGGCCCGGTCGGTCAAGTCTCAGCGACAGTTATGTGATGAAATTAACCCCTTTGTATTAAGGTCTATAGTTCACTTTATTTACTATACATGCTTTATACATTTCTTTACATACAACTTTGGCCACGGGTGTTACTGTAGGCACTATTCTTGGATATTGTCTCCTGTGCATTATTGTTTTTCTCTAATATTATTTTTGCTGTATTGTACCTGCTACTCTCTTTGGCTTCTCCTTTGGCAGATATGTGTGGATAGTTTTCTGTGTTTCCTTTCATTTTCTGTTTAAGCTTTATCAGATTCACAAGACTCCAGGCAAATATGTTTTTACCAGTTTCTATTAGAAACTTCCCATCCTTGGCAAAGAGCCCATCATTCCTTTGATTTAAGGAGTGATCCAGAAATCCAGCTCTGAGTCTCAGACAGGATATCTAACCTATTCACCTCCCAAACCTGCTTTTCTTTACTGAAATCTGTACCGTCAATTGACTAGAGTGATTTTTAGAAGTAAGCTCCACCTATGTCCTTAAGTTTCTTGTCTAGAATTTCATAATCTCTACCAAAGTTTCCAAAATTTCCTTTTGCACTAACATTTGTCTTTTCTAATGCATCACCAAAAGTATGATAGATCTCAAAGTTCTACATCATGTCCCAGATAAATGTTTAAGGAAGAAAAAAATGTCTCTCTGTTGTTAGGTAAACAGATATATATATATATATATATATATATATATATATATATACACATATATATACATACCTAAACACATGCATGCAAAAATAATTTGTGTATGCACACATATATACACAAGCATATCAGGCACACATGTGTTATGTTTATATGTTTGTCTGTGCACATATATGTGTGTGCAAATGTATTATATGTGTACATATATATATATATATATAATGACTGTTAATGATTCCCAACAAGAAGCCAACAACTTTTTCTATTTAGTGATTTAACTCTTTTTATAATCACTCACCACTGAACCACCACAACTCTTAGATGTGACCTTCATCATCACTCCTTGGAACCCAAGAAGTTACTTGGTCCTCCTCCACAGAGGACTCAGATCCACTCTCCACAGGAAGGATCTCACAGCTAGAACATCTCTTCCAAGGGGCAGTGGCCCTTGTCTTTCCTTGTCCAAATCACATTCTTCCACCCTCCAAACTTCAGACATCAGTTAGTTTCCCTCTCTATCTTTTCCCCTAGTTTTCTTTATGCTATTCTTTTGCTCTTCTTTCAAGAAGCTCTTCATTATTACCGCACACCTGCAGAATAAGGAGGCATTCCCCAAGCCCCACCATCTTCTTCTTCAGTGGGGACACTGGCCTGTGCTCTTTGCAGATCTAATTTATCCTTCGTATGATGGACACAGAAATTGTGCACCATATTCAGGTTGTAGGCAAAATTTCTCTTTCTATTCTATCCCACCTTGAAGCAACATCTTCAATTCTTTATCGTTTTTGTTAGTGGTTATTTTGACTACATGCTATTTTTGACTATATAATCCACATGGCTAAATGCCCTAATAAGTTGTCTGTTTGTTATACCCTCTCCCTCACAATGGAAGCTTGGTTGCTGTAACTTCAAAGAAATGCATTATTTGTCATGAACGAATGAATGAAAATACATTTCTCAAAAACTTAATGAAGTAAAAGCACTGGAGTGACCCCGGGGGACAATCTTTGCTTTCTAATCTCCACCTTCTAATAGGGGGATAGCATAGGAGATTTCCATCTGTAAATCAGATGAAAGGTCTCATGATCCTTAGGACACAGCAGGAAGAAGAATCATAATGCATCTTTAATGTCATTTTCATTAACAATATCACATGACTGTCTGATGTTGAGCCATTTGATGCTTTTAAGAACTATGATGACAAACAATTTCTTTTCTGGGTCTTCACTAGCTACAGCTTTTGAGAAGACAGGAACACAACCTAAGCAGAGAAAGTTGCCAGGTCATATCTACAAAAGGATTGCTTCCCTGGATTACAGAGGGGATATGAATATGGGCAAGGGATAGGAGATGAGAGTGAACTGGAAGCCATGCTCAGAGTGGGGTGGAAGGTTGTGTTATTTTTTCCAGATCTCTTAGACTTCTCCAGCACCTTCTGGGACTTCTCTCCCTTTTTCCCCTGATATGACAATAACTTGTAATTGCCTTCCATCTGCAATTAGTATATTCTTGCTGAAGTCTTAATGCAAAGAGACATGCCCTTGGTTGTTACTTGTTAGAAGATTTTAATTAGAAACCCAGCTTCCAGTCCCTTCTAGACTCTTCCTTTCCTCCTCTCTGCTTTCTGCTAATCTGATTTCAGACACCTTCTTCCATCTTGTGCCTTCACTTTTCTTGGTCTCTTTTACCCCCAGTGACCTGAATGAGCTTTTATTTATAGCAAGTTTTGCCACTCTTTTCTGGGGCATTGCCACCTTTTCTCATGATAGGATACAAGTTTGCTCAGCTGCCTTTCATGCTTCATGCTTCCTCACCTTTGAGTCAGCCTCCAGCCTTCTTCCCTCCACTAAGCCACCTATCTACTCCCATTCTCCCAAACTTTTCTACTCCCCCTCAGCCCTATTAAACAATCCTCCTACATACCACCTCTGGCAAGAAGTATCTCTAACTGGGGTAGACTGTACTTTTGGTGATGACATTTCTCTCATGAAATAGTCAATGCTACCAGTAATTGAAAATAAAGGGGGACACAAGGACAGAAAACAGAAATGTAAATAAGTTATTTTAATTTTAAACCAATGCAAGATGTCTATATTGTAAGGTAGGATGGAATGTGAGTCATCCTACTTGATAGTAGAAACCGAGCCTAGGTAGTTATGCAAATGATGGGCACTTAAAAGATATTGACTAAGAATCAAGGAGCTCATCAGGTATTTCTGGGCCAGATTACAGAAACTGAAGAGATTGCAAAATTACCTTTTCAATTCAGCATAGATGAAAGGAAGCTAAGTTCTCCCCAACACTCCAGACATATTCCTTGAAACCCATAATCAATAGCACATGATATTTTGCTGTTTTATTCCCAGACTTCTCAAATGGTAACATGGAGGTCTCAGATTCAGGTTTTATTAAAACATTTATTAAAGCATTGTTGATGGACTAACTCTGAAAATGAAAACACAAGTGCTTTTTCCCTCTGGCATGTGTCAGAGAGTATATCATTCACATATTTAGAGTTTGAAGAGATTTCAGAAACCATCTAGTACAACCTCCTAATTTTACAGATGGGGAAACAAAGGCCAAAAGTTAGGCAACTTGCCCAAGGTCACACAAGGAAGCAAAGCATCAGAGATGAGATTTGAACCTAGGACCTCTGCTTCTAACACCGTTGCACAGCAAATACTGTGGATTTGAGGTAAATGGGAAGTATGTCTATTAATGTGATTTTACTATATATTCTGACATAATATCTATGCATGCAACCTTAAGAGGACATGCAGAATGCTCTGTACATTCAGAATCCAGGCTCCTTTGCAATAAAAGGAAAAGATTGAAAGTAGACAAGCAACTGAGCTCATTTTTCCCTGGTGAAGATAAGAAATGAATTGTCAGTTTGAGGAAGGAAAGTAACTTACTTCTCCTGGAATGCGGCTGGTGCCCTCAGTGGTATGGTGGCATCTAATAATGACTTGCAGTTTATGAAATAAAATGCATCATTCTGATTTTTTTAAATGCTAGAACCAACTCATCTTAAATTAATAAGCTTAATGGTGCCACCTTCTGGCAGAAGAAAGAATAGCTTTTCTCCGGGCAGAGCAGGCTTTTTGCCTCTGCTTGAATTTCAAGCTGGCTTCCCTGGGCCAGCATTCACAACCCTGGGGTGAAGCAAACACAAAATGCATTCAGTCCATCTGTGGGCTGCCTGCCCCTGGTTGTGTTTTCATGGGTTTGGAAATGAGTTCTTTGGCTCTAGGAAAAAAACATATGAGATGCAACAATGATCTGGATTGGTTTCTTCTGGAGATACCTCCTGTATGTATCCCCCTTTTTCTCATTCATTTATTTTTCTTGTTTGTTCTTCTTCTGGGTAACAGCTTTTAAGTGCCTTCCTAATTCCTCTACACACCCAGCTGACCTTATATGCAAATATTTCCTCTAGAGATCAAGTCCCTATTTCTTTCCCCTTCCCTTTCACAACCCTGCTTCATCAATCAATCAATCAATCAATAAATGTTTCTTAAGTACCTACTATGTGCCAAGCACTGGTTGGATTTTCCTCAGCCTGGGAATTGATGAAAGAGAATCCATATTGTGCTGAATGACAGTACTTACATGCATGGTTTTCCTATGCAAAGATCCTGCCTTTCCAAAGTCACTTCTGCCTTTTGTGACTGTGGACTTCCTCTGAAGTTATCCAGTATGAAAGGAAATGGAGGGTTCAGTGTTATTATTATTATTATTAAGAATACTCTAAATGAAGTGACCTTATATTTCAATATTTATATTCAATCATAAAAAGGTTGATTTTATTCACCCAAACAATAGTCTTCAGAATATTAAATTCAATAAATAATAACAGGACAACAACTTGTCCTGTTCTATGGGAACTTCAAAAAGATGAGGAAAATGAGATTATCCCTCATGTTTATATAGCATGTCTCTCAGCAGCAAGTATTTTCTTCATATTTTTTACTGATAAGGAAACAATCTCAGAGAGGTTACATGATATACTCAAGGTCATATATCTAGTAAGTAGTAAAGGCAAGACAAAAACTCCAGTGTAGTGACGTTAAAACCAGTGATCTTTCCACTAGAGACTTGAATATTTAAAGCAGGATTTCAGGAGGTTCCCTTTTCTAGATATACATAGCCCTTGGTGATGCCTAGAGTAGCATCTCTCTTCCCCAATTCCTTATCCCTTCCTAGGAATTTAAGCTATTGTTCACCCAGATGGCCCAGCTTTCAAGCAATCAGGAAGCATTTATTGGGGGTGGCTAGGTGGTACAGTGAATAGAGCACTGGCCCTAAGTCAGGAGGACCTGAGTTCAAATAAGGCCTCAGACACTTGATATACTTACTAGCCTTGTGACTTTGGGCAAGTCACTTAACCCCAACTACCCTCCAAAAAAAAAAAAGCAAAAAAAATTAAAAAAGAAGAAGCATTTATTAAGACCCTTCTATGTGCCAGGCATTGTAGATGGAAAGGTAAACATGAAATGGGCCCTCACCATAAGGAATTTAGAAGAAGCTTTTTCTAGTCTTAAAAAAATGACTACAAGAGCATCCAAGACAAAATTTGGCCCCAAGGGTGATGGCTTGTTTCATTCTATTTCCATTGGCTTCCTCAATAAGTGCATCCTGTTACCACCATCTCTATCAACTTGAATGAGAAGAGAAACTAGCAGTGAGCATGCTGAAATCCCCTGCCATTAATCTCTGGCACACAGTTGCATGTGTGCCTAAGCAGTTCTTGGGCACTGTACTTAGGTCAATTGGGAAATACACAAAAATAAAGTAGAACATTTCATTGCCAGCATTCCTATTGTCTGTCACTGTCCATCTGAGGGCATGCCTGCCATCTGAAAATAACCAGGTTACCTTCTGAAAATGGTGGGAGGAGCTACTCAACTGGAATTCAGAAAATGATTTAGCTTCTCAAGACTATTGGGTCAATTCAAATAGATTACAGAAAGTGCTATTGACAAAATAAATGTCACTTATCCTCTTTTTGAGCTAAGCAGAACAAAATGAATGAACCCTTTAGAAAGTCAGGAATGACTGTTTCCAGTCTAAAAAAAGTTGGTGCAGCCTGAAGAGGCATGGTGCTACAGATGGTCACTGGAAGGAAGAGGAACTTCCCTTCATAAGAGGTCTCTGCAGCCTTAGTTCACTGGCAAAAGAGAAAAGATCAATGAAGGATTGAGTCATTTGAGAAGCAGTGTAGTATAGAGGATAGAGCACTGAACTTGGAGTCAGAAAAATACTAGTTCAAATGTCCCTCAGACACTTATTAGCAAATCACTTGACCTCTCTGACTTTTAGTTTCCTCCACTGGTAAAATGGTGATAAAAGTGCCTGATTCATAGAAGCAGGAGTTTCAAAAGATAATATATGTAAAGCATATCAAAAACTTTAAAGCTCTATAAATGCCAGCTATTATTATTTAGAAATCATGATCTGAGTTAAAAGCGTGGTGGAAATTTATAGAGGCAGAAGCCAAAAGAGTAAGATGAACACGGAGAAGGGAACTCAAGGAAGCACCTGGGACTATCCAAGTGTCTGATCCTGGGATGGGCATTTTGCCTGAGAGCTTAGCACAGTATCTGATACATAGTAGGCTTCATTAACAACCAGAGTCAGAGCCAGTGTCCAAAGTCAAGGTCATGAGTCCCAGTCAGTAGGGTCTTGCGAAGTCCTTTCCCAACTTCACATGACCAATTTTCCAGTCCTCCTTACTTATCCATAGCTATATCCTATACATAGCTATATCCCTGAGAATCAATTAAGTGGGCAGTTAAGTCCCTCAGTCATTATGACATGCAGTAAAGTCACCACAACCCTTACAGATGAATACTCCACTAAGCAATCCTCCACCTCAAACAATCCTGACTAGAAAATGTTTAGCAAGAGGAGAGTAAAAAATTAAAAACAGCTATGTCACCTAATTGTCTCTGTAAGAGACTTCTAAAAGCAAAATAACAGTCTTTATGATATCATCATTAGGTTGAGAACTGAAAGGAACTGCAGAAGTCATCCTCTGAAACAGTGAGTTGAGTTCTGAACTTGGAATTAGAGTTTGAGTCCTGCCTCAGACAGGGTCATTTAACCCCTCCCAGGCTCTGTTTACTCATCTTTGAAATGGGACTAATAATAGGACTTACTTCATGGTTTGCTATTAGAATCAAATAATATTACTATGTAAAGCACTTTGCAAACCTCAAAGCACTAGATCGATGCTAGCTACTACTATCATTCTCTAGTTCAAGCTCATTTTACAGATGAGGGAACTGGGGAGCAGAGAAATTTAATCAGTTTGCCATCAATCATACAGGTAGTAAATAACAAAGATGGAATTGAACACAGGTTCTCCAATTCCAAAGCCAGGATTCTTTCCACTGCATCATGTAAAATGGAAAGCATCTAATCATACTGTATTTTTAAAAACATACTATTTTTTTCACCACACCCAGAAATAACTGGCCGTGTAACCTTGAGCAAGTTACTTAACCCCAATTGCTTAAAAAAAAAAAATATATATATATATATATACACTATTTTTTGTTGTTGTACAGTCGTTTCAGTCATATACAACTCTTCTTGACCCAATTTGAGGTTTTCTTGGCATAGATACTGGAGTGATTTTCCTTCTCCAGCTCATTTTACAGATGAGGAAATTGAGGCAAAGAGTGTTAAGTGACTTGCCCAGCATCACACAGCTAATAAATGTCTTAGGCCAGATTTGAAGTCACCTCCTACCTACCCTTTTTATACTATAGCCAGAGTCTTAATGATAAATATATTTTCTAAAAGAAAAGTCTCCAAAAAGTAAAATCAAACTAAAAAAAAAAAACATTATTAAGAACCCTTCATATGAACGAGGGCCTCTAATAGAATTCCTTAATAGAGTTGTGGCTCCATAAAGTCTTTACCCAAAACGAGTTACGAAAGAATCTGAAGTGCCAGATGCAAGACTGCCAGCTATCTGAGATCCTGCATAATCTAGTGCCAACTTCCCTATGCATCCTTCTGTCTCCTATTCCTTAATATGTACCTTCCACTCCAATCAGGAAAATCAACCGCCAACTGAGCATTTATAAAGTTCCTATTATATGTCAAGCACTGAGAATACAAATAATATAGTCAATCTCATCCATGTCCCCCAACATATACCACGTGAATTACCAACTCTTTGGTAATTCAAGTTTCTCATGCCTGGCATGCTTTCCCTCACTACCTACCTATTAATCTCAATGCTAGATAGATTCAGACTGATTTAATGGCCAACTTTGATTCTACAGAACTAATGGAAGAAAAATACATCTCTCCCTCTGGTAGAGAAGTGATTATAGAAATGTTCCATACATTAGCAGACATGGCAGATGTCTTTGTTTTGCTGAAAAGCTTTTCTTTGTTACAAGAGGGGATTCTATTTTGGTGGGGTGTTTATTCAGAAGTGATATAAAACCAAAAGTGAAAAGCAGCAATAAAAAATTTGTTTTAATTAATAAATCCTACATAGGCAAAGTATGGGATCATGGGAATAGAGCTGGAAGAGATATTAGAAGTCATCCAGGCTAACCCTTTTCATTTTACAGAGGAGGGAACTGAGACATAGAAAGGGAAGTTGGGTGGTGCAGCACATAGTGATCAACCTGGAGTCCAGAAGAACTGAGATCAAATCTGGCTTAAGGTACTTAATAACTGGATGATCCTAGGCATGTGACTTTCAAACTCAGTTTCCTTATCTATAAAATGATTATAATAATAGCACTAACCTTGCAGGATTGTAATGAGGATCAAATGAGACAGCTTGTTAATATGCTTTACAAACATTAAATCACTATATAAATGGGATTATTATTATTATTCTTTGACGATGCCGATGAATTGTCCCAGGTCACACAGATAGTAAATAAAAAAGAACATATCCTCTGACTTCAGGTCCAAAGCTCTTTTCTTGCTATTCTTCAGGTCCTCCTGACTCCTAAAATGCACCTTTTTTTTTTCTTTTTGGAGGGGGAATGTAGGGCAATCAGGGTTAAGAGACTTGTCCAAGGTCACACAGATAGTAAGTGTTAAGTGTCTGAGGTCACATTTGAACTCAGGTCCTTCCGACTCCAGGGCCAGTGCTCTATTCACTGTACCACCTAGTCGCCCCTTCCTATCCTTCAAAATCAAGTTCAAATCTAACCTCCTCAATTATTGACCCCCTTAGTCTATAATCAGAGCCACTATGAGTCAAAATTGTGACTGAAACAATTGCAATTAAAGAAGTATGGTTTCACAGAAGACAGTCTGATGTTGACTGTGAACCAGAATTTTGATGGGACCTAAGGGGTGGCAATTAGGGATATTTGCAAAGGATCAAAGGGAGTTCATCTACCTCCAACACAATCTAGGACAATGCCCCATTGGCCCTGTAATATTTGCAACTTTGGATAGAGTGAATTCTCCTATCTCTGTACTTCCTGACCACTATGGTCTAGACCACTCCTTTGGTAATTATGTGCTCTTATATAATTGTTGACCATTTCATTTTTATATGTTCTACTTCCCAAATCAATTTCCTTGAAATTGAAGCCTATATCTTACATTATACATTTGTATATATCCCCAGGAAACCTAGTAAAGGGCTTTATACATAGTAGACACAATGTGTGTCAACACCTTAGAATGAATCAGATTACTCAGTGTTCAATTAATTCTAACAGAAATGAATATTGTGTCCTGGCTAGATAGACAAGTAAGAACTGGCCTACAAGTAGTTAAAAAAACAAAAGCAACTTCACCATACCTTAGCATGGACTGAATATGTATGCTCACCTCAATCTTTGGGCTTCAACCTCCACAAATTTCCCCTGCACTTGTAACTGCTCATAAACTGCAAGTGACCCAGGATATTAAGGTGGATTAAGGAAGGCTATGCATGTCACTCCTCAGATGGGGTTTTGAAGAGATGCTGAGTTTTATGATTGTGTAGGATGTTTGCAGCAGAAACATTTGTTTTCCAAACTGCTTTTTGGTGCTACAGTGAATTTCCTCTAAAGTTGAAAGTAGCCATTTATCTGTTTTATCAAGAGTTTCCCCTCAGCAAGGAGTGCAGGGATTTTGCAGGGGTCAGGGGGAGGAGCAGGAGAGGGAATTGGAAAGATCAGCATGTTCTCGTGTCTTGTCATGGCCATGTTGACCTTGAGATAGATACTCCACCTGCCTTCATGAAATTCCTTTAACAGGGAACAAAGCCTTTCATCCCACATTTTGACAGCTTGATAAAAAAGGCAAATGCCCTTGTGAGAGGAAATACCCACCAGGAACTCAGACTCACTAATATTAAGATCTAAATGACTAATATCAGAACCTTCCCAAGAGTAGATTTTGATTCAGGGAGTTTCCTGATGCCTCTAAAACCAAGACCATAAAACAAAGCTTTCTGGCATTTAAAACCTTTCATAATCTGGCTCCAACCTGCTTTTCCATACTCATTATACATTATTTCCTTTCAAGGACTCTTTAGTCCAATAAAAATGATGAAATAGGATCAGAAAAAAAAAACTGGGAAGACATGTATGAACTGATGAGAGAACAGAAGCAGAACCAAGAAAAGAATTTATGCATTAATGATATTATATAGGGGGCAGCTAGGTGGTACAGTGAATAGGGCACCGACCCTGAAGTCAGGAGGACCTGAGTTCAAATTCAGACTCAGACACTTAACACTTACTAGCTATGTGACCTTGGGCAACTCACTTAACCCCAATTGCCCTACCTTCCCCCTTAAAAAAAAAAAAAAAAAAGCAAACAAAAACAAAAAAAATGTTGTTATATAGAAAAATAACTTTGCAAGACTTTAGTACCCTCACCAGTAACAATGACAAATTAAGATTCTAGAGAACTGAAGATGAAACATTTAGGCACTTTCCAAAAGAGAAGTAAAGGAGTCAGGATGCAGAATGAGACATGCATTTTTGGACATAGCCAGCAAGGGAATTTGCTTTGCTTGACTGTGAATATTGGTTAGGAAGATTTTCTTTTTTCCTTTTCTTCTCTGACCTTCTTGCTCCTTCTTATACTCAATAACACCCCATGCCTTGAATTTGCACCAGCTGGTTCTCAAACCTAGGATGCACTTGTTAGAGTTCTTTGAAACTTCAGCTCAAAGACCACCTCCAATGCAAAGCAATTCCTGATGCCCCAATTTCTAGTGCCTCTCCCCATCATGGCTTTGATAATTATAGCACCTAACACAAGGCTGTCATGAGAATCAAATGAGATCATATGTATACAGAGCTTTGGAACCCTTAAACAACTAAATAAAAGCTAATCATTATTATCATTGTTGTTGTTATTGTTGCCTACATGGAAGTTTAACATGTGTTTATTAAAGACTTGCTTTCTCCAAGCATTCTACTAGATGCTAGGGATATTCATGGGGTTTTTTAATTAGGCAAGATGAAAATAACTGACATTTTTTTTTCAGGTTTTTAAGGTTTACAAAAACCTCACATACATTAGCCCATTTTAACCTCACAAACACTCTGAGGTAGATGCCTCCAGCTGTTATTATCTTCATTCTCCAGATAAAGAAACTGAATCTCAGAGAAATCAAGCAATTTTCTCTTTGTGTGTGTGTCCTTGGGCAATTCACTCAACCTCCCTGGGCTTCATTTTCTTCAGATGTAAAATGAAGGGATAAGATTGAACTGGATGACATCTGAGGACCCCTTCAGCTCTAGAGCTATGATTCTACATCTTGCTCACAGCTACTAGTGTTAGAGGCAAAATTTGAACTCAGGTCATTCTAATTTCAATTCCAATCATTCTTTCCACTGCACCACACTGTGCTTAACATACGTGACTCTACTCCAAGACTTTGCCTCAGGGATTAAGTCTCAAATAGCACTGTGTTCTTCTCTGTAGCAGTAGTTATGTGGATCCTCAAGCCTCTGTGTACATTGGGGGAGTGGAAAAAGAGGAGGGTACTGATGCTGTTGAAGTATCCATTCCTCCCATAGTGCCTTGCACATAACAGGCATTCAATAAATAACTTTGAATGGGTGAATGAATAAACTGCAAGCTATGAGTCTATAGCTACCTTGCAAATGGCAATCTAAAGAGTTAAGGCAGTTAATAAATTCAGAAGCATCCAGAAGCCTGGCACATGTTCTACTCAGAGGGAACACTGAGATTCCCAGGAGAGAAACATTTTATTCCTCATGCTGGCTTTATCTGGAGGCAAAACTGTTGTGTTGAAAAATGAGGAAGGCTTCCCCTGAAATATGCAGCATGAGTTATTATCACAGAGGAATCTTCCCAGCCAGCAAGGGCACAGAGTGTGTTCCCCTGCCGTTGTCGCCACTTAATGAGGCTGCGCCTGGCAATGAGGCAGAAAGACAAACATGGCAGCATGAGGCAGAGCCTGTTTTCCAGGGAGGGGCATGACAGACCCCACACTACGCTGGGCACTTCTACTTGCGTTTCTGACTGTGATTTAGAGTGGCTCCCATTTCTCTCCCCAGTTGCAAGACTAGTGAGAAAACTTGAATGATAAAAGGTTAGACCAGACTCCTCAGTTTGGGGAATGTAGATTCCACGTAGTCTACATTACATGGCAGTCCCCAAGGGAAGAAGAGGATTTAATTGGCTAAAAACTCCCAGGGTATATTGGAAAGAATCCTAGATTTGATGTTAGCACTTAGGTTCAAAGACCTAGTGCTGGAAGAAAATTCAGAGTCCAACACAGCAGTTTTGCTTCCAGACAAAACCATCATGAAGAACATAATGTTTGCCTCCTGGGAATCTTAGTGTCCCCTCTAAAGAGAATATATGTATAGGATTCTGGATGCTTCTGAATTATCATAACACTTTATCCTCAGCCTTCATTTTACAAAAGAAGGAAACTGAAGCCAAGGAATGTTTCAATGATTTGCCAAAGTTCACATAAGCAATAAGCTTAAGAAGTGAGAACTGAACCAAGATTCTCTGACTCAACTGTACTATGAACTCCATTCCTGCCATTTGTAGCCATGTGACGCCAGACAAACAACTTAGCCTCTCTGGGTCTCTGTTTACTCATATATAAAATAAGTGTTGGACAAGATGATCTCTGACCTTCCAAAATTAAAAACTATGCCCCCTAAGTTGTATCAGGTAGATTCACAAGTATATACTAAGAGGTAATTCTTAGTTATTTGCCTGTCCCAGAAAGTAGCTAATTATTTACTCTAAGGGAAGACAGAAATTCCAAAATTACCAATATTTCACAAAGACATTTGCTACAGTTTACATAATGTTGCTAATCACTGGGGTTGGGGGCTTGCCCTAAAGGGAGGAGGCCATTCTGAATATGGCTAGTGAGTGATAGTTGGTGATGTTCCAAGTATTATTTCTTGACATAAGAAAAGAATAGCTATTCATTAAGTTGTTTCTTGATTGACAGATGAAAAGGAGGCCTACCCATAGGACAGGTTCTCACTTTCTCCTGCATGTGGAAGGAAGTGACCCAAAGAGAGATAAGGGCCACTCAAATTGGCTGTTTCTGAGCTCCTAATAAGCTTCATAAATTGATAATTTTGGACACATTAGCATACAAATTATTCCTAAAGAAAGAAATACCAGTTGTTGAGCTGCTAAAAACCACCAGTGTTCCATTGGGTCATTATTTTGCTTTAATAGTGAGAAAATCCTTGTTGACTTTCAGAACCCTGTTTTATTATTCAGAAAGAAAAACAGAATTTGACTTGCCAGGGTAATTTGAATTTCCTGGCAATAAGGTTTAGAGGGAAGATTAAAAATTTCAAGCTCTACAGGGTCTTAGAAGCTAAGGTTTGCACAGTAACATAAAATGGTAATTCAGCAAAGGTGATTGATTCAAAGGCAAAGGTGACCCATTTCCAACTTCAGTGATTCTCTATTTGAGCCCATGTATAACTGAGTCTCAAGCACTCAAAACTGGCTTTGAATCATATTCATGGAATTGAAACTCTCCAGATGGAAGGACCTCAGAGTTCATTTGGTATAACTCCATTTTACAGGTGAGGATACTGAATCCCAGAGATGTTTCATGACTTGGCCAAAGGCACCTAGTAAGAATCAGAGGTTATGTGTGAACGTAGGTGTTATGAATCCAGATATGATACGTCATTTTACATTTCAAACTATATATGTCTTTTCCTTTAAGCATTTTTCTTTTTAAAAAATGTAGGATTTCAAATCATCTAGTTGTTCCTTTTTTGTAGCTAGGCCTTTTTTTAATCTTACATATGTTTTTAAATTTTTCTAAGTTATTATTTATTTTTAACTTTTTTCTTTTTAAAATTTTGAATTTTAATTTGTCTACTTCCTTCCTACTCTTTTCCCCACCCACTGAGAAAGCAATCAAAATTACATCAATTATACATGTGAAATTATGCAAAACATTTCCGTGTTAGCCATGTTTTTTTTTAAAAAGCAAGAAAAATAAAGAAAATAAGAAAATTATATTTCAATTTATACTCAGAATTCATCAGTTCTCTCTCTAGAGGTAGGTACCATTTTTCTTCATGAGTCCTTTACAGTTGTCTTAAATCATTGTAGATCAGAGTAGCCTGATCATCATTACAACATTGCTGATATTGTGCATAATGATTTGGTTTTTCTCACTTCACTTTGCATCAGTTCATATAAATCATACCCTTTTTTTTCCCTTCTGGAACCACCCAACTCATCATTTCCCACCGCACAATAGTATTCCATCCCAATCATATGTCACAACTTGTTCAGCCATTCCCCAGCTGAGAAGCATCCCCTCAATTTCCAATTCTTTGCCACCACAAAAAGATCTGCTAAAAATATTTTGTATATACAGGTCCTTTTCCTTTTTCTTTGATCTCTTTGAGATAGGGTCCTAGATGTGATATTCCTGGGTCAAAGGATACATATAGTTTTATAGCCCTTTGAACAGAGTTCCAAGTTGTCCTTCAGAATGGTTGGACTGGTTCACTACTCTACTAATAGTTCATTAGTGTACCTACACTTCCCTCATCCTCTCTGGCATTTGTGATTTCTGATAGGTATAAAGTGGTACCTCAGAGTTGTTTTAATTTGCCTTTTCCAACCAATAATGACAGAGTATTTTTTCAATATGACTATGGAGAGTTTTGATTTTTCCATCTAAAAATTACCTGTTTATATGCTTTTATCACTTACCAGTTGGGGAATGGCTCTTATTTTTATAGATTTGAGAGCTCTATACTCAGAATATAAATGATGCCTTTATCAGAGAAATTTGCTGTATAATTTTTTATATTACTTCAATGTCTGTTACATTTTAGCAAAATGTATTTTCTCTGATTATCTTTTAAAATTAGGTCTATATTTGTTTTTGCTTTGCCTGAGATCATGGCTGCTATCCACCATTTTTTCAGTTCAATTAAAGTTTATTAGATCCTACTCCAGCCCCTTATTTTAATTTTGTGCATGTCTTCCTGTTTTAGATGTGTCTATTTTAAACAACATATTGTTGGATTCTTATTTCTAATCTGTTCTGCTTTCAACTTCCATTTTATGAGTGAGCTCATCCCATTCACAGTTATGATTACTGTGTTTTCCCTGCATCCCATTTGATTTTCCTTCTCTCTCTGTCTGTCTCTCTCTCCCACTCTCTCCTCAAAAATCTGTTTTGCTTCTAACCACTACTTCCCTTATGGTGTCCTTCCTTTTATCACACACCCCTTTCTCTTATCTTCTTCTCCTCCTATTTCCCTATTGGCAAGTTACATTTCTATACCCAAATGAGTATGTATCTATATTCTTCCTTCTTTTAGCCAATTCTGGTGAGAGTGAGGTTCAAGTCTTTTCTGCCTCCTCCATTCTTCTTTGCACTGTAAAAATTCTTCCTTGTGCACCTTTTTATGTGAGAAAAAAAAAATGTCCCCTTTCTACTTCTCCCTTCCACCTTCCAGTACATCCCTCTTTCTCACCTTTCCATATTTTTTTGAGATCATTCCAACATAATTGAATTACATCCACGCCCTTTATACATAAAGTCCTTTTAATTGACCTAATAATGAAAAAGGTCTTAGGAGTTACATACATCATCTTCTCATATAGGAATGTAAACAATTTAATTTTATTAAGACACTTATCCACATTTACCTTTACCTCTTGAGTCATGGGTTTGAATGTCAAATTCTATCCTGCTCTGGTCTATTTTTCCCATAAAGGATTATTCTCAATTTTGCTTTGTAGGTGATTCTTGTTCAGAAAGAGATTACAGAGATCCTTCTGGCACTGGGTACAGCTGGCACTGATTAATGACTCTATTCCCCATACACAGTTCTAGGTCACAATTCCAGCATGGAGAGGAGGGTTAGGAATTGGTCACAAAGAAGCAGGTCACAGTTCCACGGCAAACAAAGTGCTAGGGCTTATGGCTGCAAGGGACTAGGGGCCTTACCTGGGTAAAGACCAAGAGATCATACCATCCTAGATCATACCACCTTGGAAGCACTGAAATCTTGCACACTCTCAGAAACCCTTTGAAAACAACATCAGGGAAAAAACCTGAAGCTTCCGGCAATGCCCTATACCTCTGACCCTCAGGTGAGCAGAAGCCAACTTTAACATAAAGTTCAAAGTAGAGAAATAAACTGGAAGATGAGCAAAAGACAAAAACAAAAAAGACTTGACCATAAAAATAATAATGCGGTGGCAAGGAAGACTTGTTGTTGAACCCCCTGAGCATCTCTAGGCTGACAGCTCCCAAAGCTGCTCCTGCTGTGGCCATTGCTGCTTCTGTATGTATGGATTCTAACAGGTTTCTACCCTGACATCACAAATTTCTCCTGCTGACATCCGAAGTTTTCTTAGAGTAGAAAAAAGCCTCACTCTGACTTTTTGTTGCCTCTACTATTCCAAACTTTGACTTAAGTATTACTTTAAAGTGGTTTAGAGGGGAATGTTGAGATAATTAAACTGGTTTGCCTCTAATCCATCATATTGACTCCATCCTCTGATTTTTATATATTTTGAAAGCACTTGAATTTGTTGTTTGAGTTTAAGGCTTTGTGTGCATTTCACTGACAGTGAGTCATTAAAATACTGATTTTTTTTCTAGTTCACTAATTAACATCCTTGTGCCTAATTAACGATTTCATTACTTCATTGTTATAATGGCAAGAGGATTTTTTTTTTCCTGTGTCCAAAACAAGTCTACTGTTTGACTACTCTGCAATCTGCCATGGGTACCTCCATGTCAAGGTATACTAAGTAACTAAACAAATCACTAGGTAGCTCAATGGAGAACAGTTCATAAGCCCTTCTTTCCCCTGAATGGCAATCTACTCACCCCACATATTTATTTAAGCAGTGTTCTTATAACCATACCATCTTGCATTTGTGAAACTTTTTTCCTTTCCTGGGTTCCTCCTCCTGGGTAAAGACTCATCAATCCAGATTTTAATGAAAGGCAGAGTACTACAGCAGACAGAGTTGGATTTAGAAACAGAGGCAGAGGTTTGTTGGTAAATGTTTAACAACCAGCTCTATGAAAAGAAAAATTTACTCTGATCATACTTTTAATTTAATATGCATTAACATTTTTTCTATCACTTTCTTAAGTCTAGGCAATCAAGAAAACAATAAACCCCAGCCCTGCTTTGTAGTGTTTGCCCATTTGTAAGATAAAAATATTCACACTAAAAATTTAACAATCAACTCTTTGAGCCATTTGGACTGGCTCCAGCACACCCATGGATGGTGAACGTGTATTTGAAATTCAGTTCTGCTCTTTATTATCTGTGCAGCTTTAATATGTCATTTCATCTCTCTAAGTCCCAGTTTCTTTTCCTATAAAATGAGGTTACACCGATGATTCTAAACTCCTTACATCTCTGAACCTAGGAGTTTCTAACAAGCAACAGTCAAGAAAAAGTATTATCATCATGTTATCTTTACAAAAGAAACAGGAAGAAAGCTTAGATCTGGAAAGGGCCATAGGGGTCAGCTAGCCTAGTAGTTCTTAATCTTTTGTCAATGACAGCCTAAGGTAGACATAAGAGATTTTTCCCAAACCTTGGGTTTAAGAGGGAGTTAAATAAGCTAAATAACCTTATTTTTTTTAGTACTGAAGTATGATGGGTGTCCAAAAGTCTCAATGCAGCTTTAGACTACTGAAGTTTTAAAACTGCACTAAGACTTGTGGGTCACCCAGTATGTTGTTAATGATCATGATATAAAATCTTTTAAGATTTTAGGGCAGCAGTTCTTAACCTAAGTTCCATAGGTAGATTTCAGGGGGAGGCCATGACTTTGGATGGGAAAAAAAAATGACATTTTTAAATTTCTGTTAAAATATTTTCTGTTGAAATTTCACTGAAAACAGTGAAAATATTAGTTTTCCTTCAAAATTCTTTGACTTTTATCTTATCGTTTAAAATCATGACCCTGAGAAGGGCCCCATAAATTCTACCAGACTACCAAAGAACTCCATCACAAAAATACATACATACACACACACACACACACACACACACACACACACACACACACACACA
>NW_027187330.1:14434429-14436929 GCF_028583685.1 Petaurus breviceps papuanus
ACACACACACACACACACACACACACACACACACACACACACACACACAAACCTTCCTTATTTTGGTTGTACATGTGGGCTGGCCCAAGTGACTGTAGCCCTACTTTACCCTTGCTGAATTTCAAAGAAAATGGCAGGTTCTACATGGTCACAGTATATTATAACAATGATTAAATATATAACTTCTTCAAAATAAAAGAGAGAGATCATATGATTCCTTCATTTGAAAATGAGAATACTGAAACTCAGAGAGCTAAAGTTAACTTTCACAAGGTCATGCATATGGTAGATGGCAGATCTAGGTTTCAAACTCAGGTCCCTGTCTCTATGTACCTTGTTCCAAAGTATTATAGGAGACTGTAAAAGTAGTCATCTTTTAATTAATTTGATCTGAAAGTTATTTTGTATACATTGCTGCCTGTTGAACAAAATCAAGAATCATAGAAGATAGGAGATACTAGAGGGGAAATTTACCAATTTTTGAAAAAGGGAAGGTCCATTCTATGAACTGTAGATCATCACTTTCAAAATTCTATAACATATTATTACAGATTATGAATTCTTAGAGAATGAAACATGAATCCCTAATAGATTGATTTGACTTCTCCCTCTGTCTCCTCCTCATTCTCTTCCTCTCTCCTTTTTTTTCTTCTTATTACTAGAGTTTCAATTCAAAATACTGAAGATATATTACATTTAGATTTCTCCAAGGTATTTTATTAAGTAATTCATTATATTTTTGCAATAAGATGAAGCAATAGAGGCTGTAAGATAGTGTACATTGATTAATGATATAAATTATCATCAATCAATAAAAAATGTATTAAGTGCCTACTATGTGCAGACACTATACTAAGAATTAGGGATACAAAAAGAGGCTAAAGACACTCTCTGTCCTCAAGCAGCTTGCAATCTAATGAGGAAGACAGCACATAAATTAATATATGCCAAAAAAGCTATATACAGAATAATTAGGAAATAATTAACAGAGAGAAGGCATTGGAATTAAGAGAGGTTCAGAAAGTCCTCCTGTAGAAGTTGGGATTTTAGTTGAGACTTAAAGGAAACTAGGGAGAATAGTAGTCAGAGTAGAAGAGGCTTGTGAGATAGTAAAAAATAAATGCTCAGAGTTAAGAAATGGAGTATCTTATTCATGGAATGACCAGAAGGTCAGCATCATTGGATCATAAACATTACAAAACACTTTCCACACAAATTCAGAACCAAACACTTAGAAAAATACTAATTACTCATAGGTAAACTGAGCCAATATAATAAAAATAACAATTACACTTAAATTAATTTACTTATTCAGCACCATGCCAATCAAATTACCAAAAAAAATCATTTTAGAGAGCTAGAAAAATAATTTTAAAAATCATTTGAAAGAACGAAAGGTCAAGAATGTCAAGAGAATGATTTTTTTTAATTGGAGGAAGGTGGCCTAGCAGTACCAGATTTCAAATTGTATTAAAAAGCAGCAATTGTTAAAATAAAATCTGGAAACAGAGTGGTGGATCAGCAAAACAGAACAGATACACAATACACAATAGTAAGAGAATTTAGTAACTTATTGTGACAAACTCAACGATCCAAACTTTTGTGACAAGAACTTACTATTTGACAAAAGTTAATGCAAAAACTGGAAAGCAGTTTGGCAGAAACTAGATATAGAACAATATTTCACACCCTATGTCAAGATAAGGTCAAAATGTGTTCATGATTTAGACATAAAAGGGTGACACCATAAGCAAATTGGGGTACCATGGAAAATTTTACTTGTCAGATATATGAACAAGGGAAGAATATATGATCAAACAAAACATAGCATTATGAGATGTAAAATGGATCATTTTGATTGTATTAACAATAACAGGGTTTGCACAAACAAAGCTAACACAATCAAGATCAGGAGGAAAGCAGAAAACTTGGGGGTAGGGGGCATTTTACTGCAAGTTTCTCTGATAGAGGTCTCATTTCTCAAATATGTAGAAAATTGAGTCAAACTTATAAGAATATCATCCATTCCCCACTTGATAAATGGTCAAATGATATGAACAGGCAATTTTACAAGAAATCAAAGCTATCTATAGTCATATGAAAATTTGTTCTAAATCACTATTGATTAGAGTAAAAAAAATTCTGGGGTATCACTTCACACCTATCAGATTGGCTGATATGGCAAAAAAAGAAAATAACAAATGTTGAATGGCATGTAGAAAAATTGGGTCACTAATGCACTATTAGTGGAACTGTGGATTGATCCAACCATTCTGGAAAGCAATTTGGAACTATGCCCAAAGAGCTGTAAAACTGTGCATACCTTTTGACCCAGCAATAACTGCCATGAGTCTATATCCCAAAGAAATCAGAGAGAAAGGAAAAAGGGCCTATAAGCACAAAAAATATTTGTAGCAGCTCTTTTGTGGTAACAAAGAATTGAAAATTGAGGGGATGCCCAGGAATTAGGGAATAACTAAATAAATTGTAGTATATGATT
>NW_027187330.1:14439429-14451011 GCF_028583685.1 Petaurus breviceps papuanus
CACACACACACACACACACACACACACACACTCAGAACATCCTACTCCTATCCAATTCCAAGTTAAGCCAAAGGGGTGGGGGCATAAGTACCTAATATACATAATACCAAAAGTAACTTAGTCTTACAAGACAGACCTTTGGATGATTACATTAATGCCCTTGCCACTAGAAGTCATCCCTCTCCAAAACAGTTTGGAGAATGACTTTGTGCTGTCATACACTCTATAACTTAAGTATTTAACCACTCAAGACCCTGGTTCTTAGTGTTCTATTTCCATTGAATCCCTGGATCCTATTTCCTCTGCCTTAGAAAATAGCCCCCAAACCAATTTCTTCTGTGAAGAGAAAGACATAAACGACTTCCCTACCTCAGAAACAAGCACTGGAGCTGGGCTTCTGATGAGACTTTTTAAAAGATGGATTATCCCTTTCATCCTGAGAGGGCATTATCAAAGGCCTTGAAAGAGGGATCTTACTAAAGGTGTCATGAAATGAAAGAAGGGTTTACCCAGGTCAGAGTTGGGGCAATAGTTGCAATTGACTCCATCTTCTCCAGGGGAACAAGGATTGTAGTTTTTCTTAGAAAATAGAGATTTTTTTTTTCATCTGCTTCTTCGTGGTCTTGAAACTCAGAAGAAATACCTTATCTCCAAGGTCACAAGTTTGATGAGACTGGAAATAGTATTCAGTCTACACTGGACATTAAATGATTGTTGGCATTAAGCTACATTCTGTAAAAGGGCCCAAGAGACAAAGATGAATTCCGGACAATGACATCAATTCCAGAGTTTAGCACAGTACTTGGCACATAGTAGGTGTTTAATAGATGTTTACTGAATTGAATGGAATTGAATTAATTCACTGCAGGTTACTTTTGGAAATCATCAATTAGGACAAATGAGACATTTAAGATTTTTTTTCTTTTTCCTGAAAATAATATTTTAATAAAAGTCATTAAATGTGATGAGACATGACAGATTATTAATCGTGGTATAATAACTGACTTCCACCCTAACAACAAGTCAGCCTGGAATGAGGGAGGGGGGAGAAGGGGAGAGACATGAAAAATTACATAGCTGAGTAAACAGAGAAACTTAACCCTTTGGCTACTCAAATTCCACTGGCTTTTCCTGAGAGATATTTTGATATGCAATTCTTTGGAGTTTGGTCCTATTTTCCCATTCCATAGGACTTGTAGAGATTCCTAGTAGCAAGGGGAAGAATTAAATATTTATCATGGACCTACTATGTGTAGTAGGTGGCTCTGGAGGCAGCTGGTGGTTCCCTGGACCTGGAGTCAGGATAGACCTGAGTACAAATCCAGCCTCAGATACTCCCTAGCTGTGTGACCCTGGGTAAATCATTTAATCTCTGTTTGCATTACTCCACTGGAGAAGGAAATGGCAAACCACTCCACTCTCTTTGTCAAGAAAATCCCATACGAGGTCACAAAAAGTCAAACAAAATTAAATAACTGGACAACCACAACAACAGTCCCGAGGCACCAGGCTAAGCACTTTCCAAATATTATCTCATTTGAGACTCACAACAACCCTATCAGGTAGATGTTATTATGGTCCCTATTTTACAATTGAGGAAACTGAGTTAAATAAGTTAAGTGACTTATCCAGGGTCATAAAAACAGTCAGACTGAACTCAGATTTGAACTGACTTCACTCTTATTATGGACAAATCCCCTTACTTTTGCAAGTCCAGAGCTGAGATCCAATGCTATATTCAGATGAGAAAGAGTTATACAGCTATGCAGCTTTAGCTCTTTGAGAGTTTGAACAAATGTTCTTTAGGGCTCAGGAATACAAGAATAGCAAAGAACAAAGTGTAAGCATTTAACAAAAAGGATGGCAAAATTGGGTGCGTCCACTTGCTATTCTAATATATGCATTTCTTCTTAAAAATCATCTCAGACATAGGATATGCAAATACTTATGTGCACAGTAATTTGGGGGTGGGGTAGGGGCTCCTTTAAGTATTTGAGCAGTTTCTGAAGAACAGATTCAGCCAAGCAAAGGAGCTACAGGCTTTGTTCAATATTCCATATGTTGGGGTGTCTTATATTTGTCAGAAAGAACTAAGAAGCCATGATGTACAGCCTGAGGGCACGTTTTACAAAGGCTAAGGCATTTATATTCCAGTTGTGCTCCTATAAGGAGAGGTAGGAAGGCACTGTCAAAAGAGAGATGGCCTCAAAGCCAAGAAGATTTGGGTTTAAGTTCCTCTTCTATAACATACTGACTGTGAGACAGTATCAGTCACTTAATCCTCTCAGCAGTAGTATACAAACCTCTTAAGACTATAAGTTTGCAAACAAGAGGCTGACCTGAAAGGAGTTTCCTCACCTGGAGTTTCCAATATTCATGAAATCACAGATCTGATCCCTATCCATAATCCTATATTAGCAGAACATCCTTGCCAATCAACAATAATAAAAACAAATTGAACAGACATTTATTAAGCAGATACTACATACCAAGGTAGGCAATGGGGATTTTCAATTCAGTTCAATTATTAAGTGTCTACTATATACCAGGCACTATTCTAAGCCATGAGGATACAAGAAGAGGCAAAAGACATTCCCTGCCCTCAGGGAACTTACAATCATTCCTCTCCCGGATATCCTCTGGATTTTATCTATCATTCCCCAGAAAGCTCTTGGGTCTATGTGCTCACTCCATAGAGGTCACAATCCTTAGAGGTCTCTCCCTCTGATTGAATAACCCTCCCAGAACCTCCATTTAAGGAAACCGCTCTGCCTAGACACAGCTCCATCTCATTCCTCTCTGGGCTAAGCTCCAAACTTTCTCTACCACCACCATCCCACCCACTCCCCTTTTAGCTTCCTTTTATGTATTGTCTTCTACTTACAAGAATGTAAACTTCTTGAGGCAAAGAATGTCTTTCTGCTACTATTTGTTTTTCTAGCAGTTAGGCCTGCATCAACTAAAAATCAGTATGCATAGGCCTTACTCTACTGAGCTTGCCCAGGAAGTGATCTCCACCCTTGTTTGGTCATTCACTCAATCAGGTAAAAAAAATTTTTTCAGCACATACTCATGAGATATATTATTATTGTTTGAGATATATTAAAATTGTTTATATTAAAATATTATCTACAATATTGGATATTATTATGTAATATTTTATATTATTTATATTTAACATACACTTCTTGTTGCTATTGTTCTGTTTTTTCAGTTGTGTCTGACTCCTTGGGACCCCAATTGGCAAAGATACTGGAGTGGTTTGATATTTCCTTCTCCAGCTCATTTTACAGAAGCAGAAACTGAGGCAAAAATGGTTAAGTGACTTGCCCAGGTTCATATAGCTATTACATGTCTATGACCAAATTTGAACTCAGGTCTTCCTGACTCCAAGCATGGTATTTATCCACTACACCACATAGCTGCCCAATATACACATAGTACTCTACTGACAATTTTGTACATTGTAAAACTTACACAAAAAAGAAGAAATTTAAAAAGGATGAGATAAATATGAAATAATATTTGATCTTTTAGTCAATAGGAAGTCACTAGAGTTTATTGAATAGGGAAGTGACAGGGTCAGACTTACTCTTTAGTAAAGTCTCTTGGACAGCTATGGGGAAGATTGGTTGGAGAAAGGATAGATCAAATGGAGGCAGGTCATTTAGAAAACTATTATGATATTCTAGGTAAGAAGAAATGAAGGCCTGACCTAGGAGTTGTTGAAGTAGGAATAGAGAAGGGAAAAGGAAGAGTCTAAAAATTATTCCAAAGTTTTAAGCCTTGGAGAGTTGTAGGATTGTAGAACCATTAAAAATATCGAAATGAGGGGGGAAAGGGTCAGTTTAGTGGAGCAGATTTTAGAACTTTTAGAACTACTGAGTTTGAAGTATTTGGTGGCAAACTTTCAGATGGAAATACCCAGCAGGTAGTTGGAAACATGGAAGTAGATCTCTGGGCAGAGGTTCCAGTAAAGATAAAGATTTGATAGTCATCTACATAGAGGTGATAATTGATAAGGACATCTGAGAATGTCCTCATCAGTTTGACAGCAGGGAAATGGATGGAACCACCAACTGGGTCTAGGAAAGGTGACAATTGCTCATTGACCTCAGAATATATCTGTTCTCTCAGCTTTGCCAGTGAACTGGAAGGCAAGGGGTGTCCACAAAGAATCATAAGTTTGGAAAAGAAAAGGAAAGGCAATCTGAGAGGATCCATTCAGGGATGACGGAGGCTTGAGGTCATTTGACTCAATAACCATGGGGTTCTAGGTCTTGTAGTCCTAAGTCACACAACCCAGAACTCTAAACAAAAGAGGTTCAGATTCAGAATTGGAAAAGGGTTTAGGAATCACCTAGTATAATCTCTCCACTTATCAGAGGAGACAACTGAGGCCTACAAAGGTTTAGGAAGAATGCTCAAGATCACACAAGTGAAGTATCTGAGCTAAAGATTGATCTGATTCCAATAACAACTAGAGAAGAAAACTTTTCACTATAAAGACAACAAATAGCCATTCTATCTGACTAGTGAATTTGCTCCTGGAAAATCAACAAGGAGAGAAAATCTAGATTAGATGTGAAAGAGAAAGAGCTCCTGGGAAGGGCCAGAGGCCCTGAGAGCTTCAGAAGGGGATGGTAGGTACCTGACAGAGGCAAGGGCAGAAGGTTAACACCCTGAAGCCGTGGAGATGAATCTTGGTAAGCCAACTAGGAAAATCTTTCTTTGTACAAGGATTCAGGGAGTATCTGTGAGATTGGGGGGAGGCAAGTGACTCTGAAGTCTTTAAACCCTAGGGAAAAATTGCTGGGGATTTAGGGAGGAAGGAAGTATGTCATCTCTCTCTGTCCTTCACAATGCTCAACATAGAGCTAGAACTAAGCTCTATAAACCTTTTCAATGAGTAAACCTTTTAAACCAATGAAACTTTTCAATCGGAACACCTTTATATCTGAACCCAAATAACAACTAGGCACAGAGTAGGGGGCAGAACCAAATCAGGAATTTGGGGGCAAATTTAGTTGGGAGGGGAAAGTTTTAGGGCACAAAACCCTAGGGGGTGGAGAGAACCCAGGATACTGCTTGGGGGTGGGGAAGGTGAGAGTGGGAAAGACAGAGATCTCAGATTTCTCTCTGTACACAGGAAGATGGCATGGGTATCTCCTATGAAAGGAATAACATAAGTCCCTATGCTGGTGTAGCAGCAAGCACCCCAGCGTCCCCAAGGTGGCTGCCAACACACATTCTTAGATCTGCTTTTCTAAAGGAAAGCCACTCAAAATTGGTTAACAAGCTCACTTTAATCAATCAAACATACTGTTTACCTAGTTCAGGGGAAAAAGGTCAGCACCCCAAACTTCAGAGTATACAGACAGAAGTTACAAGACAGAGAAACAGATCAAGCAGACAGGCTTCCAAATTGTCCAACCATTAAATACATCCATACCTAATCACAGTTACCAGAGAGGGAAGCATCAACATCTGGGTTTTCAAAGCCAGGGGGCTCTCAATGGCTGCCCAGAGTCTCTTCTGGTCAAGCCATACAACACTTCTCAAAGTGAGCCGCAAAGCAAAGCCTCACATCAGGGATTATATAGCCTTCTCCAGGCTCAGAGAATGTAACAACGCTCTTCACCCACTGCCCAATCACAAAGTATCTCCTGAAAAACAAGCCTCCCACCACAGGCTCCAGGTAAACTTAAGCCTAGGGGCAGGGAAGATCTTAAAAATTTACATTCCTATAACAGCCTGTCATCCAAGTAGGGCAAAGAAGGATAATTTATTCCATCTGAGCCACATTGTGTCTAAAGGGGAGAAGGGAATTCCATCCTCTAGAAAGTTTAGCCTATTTCTCCTAGCAATGCCTATGCCCTATGACTTACTAATCTCTGCAGTAGGACTTGAGGATAGAGAAGGAGATGGGTATTCAGATTGTGATGGCACTGGGGAATGTGTCCTGGAAAGAGGTGTCACAGTGATAGGAGCCTAAGGAGAACATCTTGGAGTTAGGCAAGGGATCTTGGGAAGTCTGAGTCCAGAAAGAACTGCTTTGGATCAAGAACCAATAGTATGTTAAGAAAGGTTTCCATATCTGGTGCAATGGACTCCTCAGAGCCTGAGGATTCAGAGAAACAATTACTTTACTAAAAACATACTCAATGACCCACAGGCACAAACAACACAAAAAATAAATAAAAGCAGACCATACAAAGTTCTCTGGGGGTTTAGGGATCCCAAAAACTCCCTGCTCACACCTCAGTGTGATCTTTGCCCATAAGGAACAATGCTGGGTTTAAGAATAATGCATCAGGGAGCAAACTATACTGTGTCATAGCATCTTGGCTCTCAACAATCCTGGTTGGTGGAATGGCAGTTAGCTCAAGCTTCTCCAGTTCTACCAGCATCCTGGACCACAATAGATAGTCATAAGACTGCCGTGGCCAGGAAGTACACCATTCCTCACTGCAAATCAGCACCCTGGAACACAACCCAATTTCCCTGCCCTAGATTCAGCTTTAGTAAGCATGTAAACACATACTGTGAGAGAAGCATTCCTAGTACTGGGATCATAGAATCATGTATTTGGAGTTCGAAGGACCCTTGGAAATGAACACAGTCCAATATCCTCATTTTCTAAATCAGGAATTTGAGGTCTCATGGTTCCCTTAGTGGCTTTCTCAAAGTCATACAGCTAACCAATCAATGAATCAATAAATATTTCTCAATTACCTACTATGTCACAGGCAATGTGCTATACATTGGGAATATAAAGACAAAAATTGATTAGTCTTTTTCCTCAAGGAACTTATATTGGTGGGGAACAATATGTATAAATACAAGTAAATATAGAAAAAATACAAATTAAGTTCAAAAGAGTTTTTGGAAAGAAAGCATTAGCAGTTGAGAGGTCAGAGAAAGAAACCGTGTGAGAATTCAAACTCATGTCTTCTAACTTTAAATTCAGTGCTTGGAATGGTGCAGGGATGAATAAGGGCAGGTAGGTTACGACCATGAGAACTAGATAGAGTCCATTTTTCATTGTTTATTCATTGATTTACTCATTCATTGAATAAACATTTATTAAGTGTAAGTCTGTAAAGAATATTCCTTATAAGCTTGAGGGAAAGGGATGAAGTTTGGTTAGAATATGGTCTCTGCCTCCACGGTACCTGCAGTCTCAGGTGGACAATATAGATTCCCAGGTGACATCAAGTATTACATTTTAAATACTTTAGACAATATAAGAGACAGCAGGTGCCTGAGTGGATAGAGCACTAGGCCAGGAATCAGTAAGACCTGAATTCAAATCCAGCTTCAGACACTTCCTAGATGTATAACCCTGGGCAAGTTACTTAACTTCTGATTGCCTGACAAAATAGACCCACTGGATTTACTGGAGAAAGAAATGGCAAATTGGACCAATACCTTTGCCAAGAAAACCCCAAATGGGGTCACAGAGGGCTGGTCACAACTGAAATGACTGAAAATTTGAGACAGTTGTGATATCAACTGTACTGTAAGATCAGAGCAGGAAAAGTTGTCCCCAACATGGGAAATCAGGAAAACCTTCAGGAAGGTCATAGTTTTTCAAATGAATTTTAGAGGAGAAGGAGGGATTCAACTGGTAGAAAAAGGGAATGATGAGTTCCAGAAATGAGGAAGAGCCCAAGGAAAAGCATGGAGGTGGGAACAGGGCGTGTTCAGTGGTCAGTGACCCTGGCTAGTGCAGAGAGGGCACAGGAGGTGGGCATGAGAAGATGATCAACTGCTTCACCAGGGAAAAAAGTCATCCAAGGAAACCCACTCTCCTTGAGCAGAAGCAAAAGGAGATTATATTCAACCAAACAGAGAGCTCTGAGCCAAACTCCAACTTTTTAGTATTCAGGTTCACTTAACTTCTGGCAAAACACTTTGGGGAGAGGAATAAAGGCTTCAAATGGCTTATTCAAAGGCTTCTTGAGCATCAAATGGCTCCTATGAAATAACATTCTGATCAGTGAAGTGAGACTGAATCTGAGGCAGCAGGATGTGTCAGCAATCTGAGTTGGGGATGATTGAGTGGTGGGAAGATGATGCCAATGCAAACAGGCCGATCAGCTCCGTGTGAGATGATTTTGCAGCATAAACAGATCCCAGGGCCAAAGGGTCTCTACTTCCAGAGAGGCTGCCAAGATCCTTGTTTAGAAATACAGCTGCTTAGGAAATACAGTTAAATTGGTGGGCCTGAAGGACAATTGGCCCAATGGGAGATTTTCTGGATTTCCTCACGGGATGCTTTTGTGTTATGGCCCACCAAGAGTTCAAGCACAGCCTTCCCAGACTAAGGAAATAAGAGGACCTTGGCCCAAAGCAGGTGGTTTCAGAGCACAGAGCAAGAAGGTTTTCCTTCTTTCTAGGACGATCTAGGGAGGATGTAGCATTTAAACTAGGCTTGAAGGGCAGGCAAAAATGGAGGAAGAGAGCATTCCAGGAAGAATGAACCGCAGAAAAAGCTGGAAAGACAAGTTAAGACCAGATCATTAAGGTTATTTAATGCCAAACTAGAATGCAAACTTTATTTGGAAAATGAAGGTTTTGAGAAAGAGTAGCACAATCATAGTTATCTCCTAGGGAAAAAATTATCAAATCATCTCTTTAAGAGGATTTATAATGAAACTGAAGGAGAGAGAGAGAGACAGAGACAGAGACAGAGACAGACTAGAGACAACGAGATAGGAGGCTTTGAGAATAATACTGGAATGAAAATATTAAGAGCACAAACTAAGGTGGAGTATTGGGAATGGAAAGGAAGGGACAGATGGGAAAGGTTGCCATCTCATTGCCATAAGAATAGGTCTGACCATGTCACCTATCTTTCTTCCAATCATCATATTCCACTGGGTCCTTCAGGCCCCTAGGATTACATATAAACTCCTATTTTGGTGCTTTTAAAACCTCTTTATAACCCATATCCAGTCTAAGTTTCCAAGTTTATTGGACATCATTGTCTTCCACACACTCTACATTCAAGTCAACTTGGCCTGCTTGCCAATGCCTACACACCATGTTCCATATCCCATTGTGTAGGCCCCATCATCTAGGCCCCATCAGATATCTAAGCTCAGCTCAGGAAACCCATGCTCATTCCCTCCCTTTCCCAGTTGCTAGTGCCCTGCCCCTGTAAATTACTTCATATTTATATTGTATTGCATGTTTCTATGCACATGTTTTTTACCCTGTCCCTTTAAAAGCTTTTAAGTTCTCTGAGGTCAGGTACTTTTATTTTTTGTCTTTGTCAAGCACAGTGCCTGGAACATAATGGGTATCTAGTAAATGTTTGTTGAATGGAATTGAAGACTTTATCACATGTCCAAATCCCATCTCTGAAATTTACTATCTGCTTGATCTCAAGCAAGATGCTTAATCCCCCTAGGTTTTGAACCAATGGAGTGCTTAACTTCTCCTCATTTTTCCTCATCTAAAGCATGAATAGTGTTGAACTAAATGCCTTCAAAAGTGTCCGCCAGATCTACAATGCAAACAACTATAGGTACGATGCTACAAGAAGAAATAAAGTGTAGTAAATAGAAGGCTGGTCCCAAGTCAAAAAGAACTGTGTTCTTTTTGAATTATGTTTAAACTAGGTTCAAGTCCCACCTAAGACATATATAATGGTCAAATTAGTTAACTTTCCAGGGTCTTAGACAACTTTATAAAGCTGTAAGATATAGGTAAGTTGCCATTATGTATTCATAAAAGGATTTTCATTACAGGTACAAATAGAATCACAAATAGATGTCCTCTTCCCCCCTCAAAAAATAAAATAAGAAAAAATTCTCACCCATTGCTTCATTTTTATAAACTTCATTTCATCATATGATGGTAAGAATCAATCAATCAGTAAGCAATTTAAGTGCCTCCCATATGGTGCTACTGCTGGCTATTTGTCCTTCATTCTTGAAGAGGACTGTGACATCAGGAAGGTGATGCCATGATAGGCAAGTGAATTGGATTTAAGTGAGGGAGGGCTGTGCAAAATTACCAGCCTCACTTTCACCTCCAGAGTCTTCTGGTTCCAGTGGCTAGAAATAAATCAGGACATCTAGAGATGGCCCAGGATGCACTGGGGAACCTCAGCTTTTTCAAACTAAGGTCTTTAACAGGACTCAGGCTGACTGAGGCAAAGCCTTAGTCAGTGATTAAGGCTTAATAAGAAATGAGGCAAAGAATGCCATCTTAAAAAAAAATTAATATGGCGAAAGAAGTCTATCAGTGTTTCTAGCCAAAACAAAAACAATTGCTATTTACATTCATTCTGAGTCAATCAGGGCCCAAACAATAATCAAGCAGAGCTTGACCTGGGACCTATTATTGGCCAATTAATGAAAGCAAGAGTGATTTGGAGAGTCAGAGAGATTTGGGGTTAAAGCTGGTCTTTAAGAGAAAAGGAAAAAGTTTCAGAGGTTAAAAATTTACATTCCCTTTGGGAAGAGCACCAGAAGGTAAGGGTGCTAAACACAGGAAGGAAGATATTTTTGCTTGAATAAAACAAGCAAAGAATATCTACCTGAATGATCCTGCTTGAATTTGATTCACCTTTCAACCCTTCATGTATTCAAAGGTGATTGCAAATACCTGTAGGGTCAACCTGAACTAAATCTAACAATTTGAGATATCTATCTTCCAGGTAAGAGCCAACCAGAATAGAAAAGGGAACCTTTCCCCACTACACCATAGTGTCTCTTATCATGCTTGAATCCTAGAAAGAATTTAAATTTCAAATAAAGTAAGATATGGTCAAGGGAAAGATCAGTCTATTTGGGAGAGAAGCAGAGAGGAAAAACAGCAAGCAGGGAGCTGGGGCCACGAAGAAGTTATGCATGCTGTCACTGCTTCTGTGGGTTATCCTGAGCATGAAGTTTTAAAAATGGAAACTCAAAGAAAGGGTCATTGGGGAGGCCAGAAAATGCAGAGAAAGGAAAGAGAGAGAGAATATACTATAAGCCAAAAATTTAAAGCTCCTATTTTTTTTTCGGTTCTTTTTCCTACTTGACTAAAAAAAGAGAAGACTAATGAAGACAAAAGTGACTCTTTATTGGCCCCTATGTTAACTCATGTTCTTCAATTAATACAAGCTAACTAGCTACGTCACTTTCAGATACAGCTTTGGACAAATCAGTTACTCACTACATAATTGTGTCATCATAAAATCATAATTTATGACTCCATTTTTCACAGAGGTGAGAGGAAACCTGGTGTAGTGGATAATGAGCTGGCCATGGAGTGAGGAGGACAAGTCCTGCCTTTAACACCGTACCAGCTCTATGATCTTGGGCAAATCACTTAGCTTCACAATGCGCCCAAGCAACTCTCAAGGACTCTAAGTTTCAGATAAGATCTATATTTCTACACTGGGAGATATATGCACAGATGAAATTATATGTCATACACAAAAGAAAAAAGCCATAGCAACACAGAAATAGGATAATAGTAAAGACACTGATCTGGGAGACCTGGGTCATAGCACAAGGTGTAATAACGAAGGAAGGAAGGAAGGAAGGAAGGAAGGAAGGAAGGAAGGAAGGAAGGAAGGAAGG
>NW_027187330.1:14451021-14464206 GCF_028583685.1 Petaurus breviceps papuanus
GAAGGAAGGAAGGAAGGAAGGAAGGAAGGAAGGAAGGAAGGAAGGAAATGAAGGACTTATTAAACATCTACACTGTGCTAAGCACTTTACAAATATTATCTCATTTGATATTCACAAAAACCCTGAGAGGTAGGTGCTATTTATTAGTATTCCTAGTTTACAGTTGAGGAAACTGAAACAAACAGATTAAATTACTTCTCCCTGATCACACAGGTCAAATTTGAACCCAGATCTTCTCAACTCCAAGCCCAGAGCTATAGCCACTGTGCTACTTGCTGCCTTTTTCTGATGGTCTGATGACTCCTGTTCTAAGGGAGATCTGAAGATTAAGTATGTGTAGTCTCCTTCTACTGAGGATCTTTTGTATGGAAGGAGGTTTACTTAATGGCCATACCTTAACTTCCCTATTTTTGAGATTTTTCAGTGTTACCTAAACTTTATGGAATACTACCCACTGACTTCCCAATAGTTATTATAAAGATGTCCAAGACCCTCTGCTAATCACTCCTTAGCATTTAAGTGCCTACTATGATCTTGGCATTGTGCTAAGCACAGGGAAATGAATACTTGGGTGTTGGTCTTTATTTGGAGGGAGAAATCTAGACTTGTCATTTCATTGGTGTAAGAAATTTCTGAAGAGGAAACTCCCTCTTCTAACATGGTTGGGGCACCAGTCCTTCAACTTACTGTCTCCAGCTTGCCCAGGATCTCCATAGACATAAAGAGCCAGAGGACAGGACTTGAGCCCAGGTTTTCCTGACTCCCAGGACTGATGTTCTATCTGTTCTGCTAGGCTTTTCGAATTCTTAATAGGCCATAAATAATCATCAATCTAGGGTTTTGTACATCAGTTATAGACCATTTGCTCACTTCTGAAATCTCTAAATGTGGAGATTCTCCTCTTCCTGGCAGAAAACAAGTGGGAACGACAGGCTGTAGATCCGAGGACAGTCAACAACCCTCTCAGGGAAGCTGGAGGGGGGCAAAATCAATGGCTCCCTCAATCAGATGTGCCCCTTCAAAGTCTTCAAGAGCCAGTTTCTTTGAGAAATTGAATCATTTTTCTCCTGAGCCACTAACCATGAGGAGGAAAACTGTCAGCACAATTCCCCCAGAGCTAAATTGCTGGGAGATTAGATGTTTAACCCCTATAATCCTCAACCTGATTCATTAAAGAAATGTCTGGGCAAAAATAAGCAAGACTGGAGGAAAGGGGGTTAGGGAGAGTCTTATTGTGTTTGTCTTTTCTCACCCTAAAAGGTTTAGCAACCTTCCCAATCAAGAAAATCTTAACACCATGTACATCCAAAGTCATAGAATCACTGACTGGCCCAGTTAGAATGAGCCTCAATCAATCAATCAGTACAACATTTTAAGTGTCTACTGTGAGCCAAGCATTGGACTAAGCATTGGACATACAGAGACAAATATAAAGAGATCTCTGCGCATAAGGATCTTACATTCCAGTGGAGAAGACATGTAAATATAGAAGCATATGAAGAATCGGTGTAAATTTATTAAAAGATAATTTAGGGAGAGAAGGCACTAGGGGCTGGAGGAGTCAGGAAAGGTCTCATGCAGGAGGTGATATTGAATTGAGCCTTAAAGCAAACTAAAGATGTCTTAAGGCAGAGGTGAAAGGGCACGTTCCATCTCAGAGGCCATCCACTCTAGCTAGGATTAATTTATTTCCATTCATCCACAGTCTCTTCATTCTCCACACACACACACCCCATCCCTTCCCTAATCTTTTTCTCTGGATACTCATTCTTCTCCTGTTACCCAATCTTTCCTGTCAAGAATAGGAAGGTATCTGATAAATCTATCCAGTCTGAACTATTAGGGACCCATGTGTCACTACCCTCGGAAGGATTTTCATTCAAGAGGACTTTAGGGAAATCCAACTGAAAGAGAAAATTTCCTGATAAGAGCATTCACTATTTGACAAACCTGCTAGGAAAACTGGAAAATAGCATGGCAGAAACTGGGCATAGAACAATATCTTACACTGTATATCAAAATAAAGTCAAAATGGGTTCATGATTTAGATATAAAGGCTGATACTATAAGCAATCTGAAAGAGTGAGAAATAGTTTACCTATCAGATTTATGGAGAAGGTGTGTGGGGTAACAAAGACCCTTACCCTAATTTATCTCAGAAGCTTCTCTAGGTAGAAAGTAGAAAGGAGTTGATTACAACCTCATGAGAAAGGGCAACTCACACTGAGTGCATTCAATACATTCTCAGTGTCCGACTGTACCAGGCATAGAGAAGATACAAACTTTTATAGCCCCAGCCCCCTTACCTAACCGAAATGCCCCTCCCTAGCCCCCTTCCTCTCTGCTCATTCTCAGGATCTTTGAGGGCACAATCCAGTTGCTATAAATCTACCCCAAATGACAGTGCTTACTTGCAGAACAAGCAGGTGCAATTATCTTGTAAATTTAGCAGTCTGTCAACTTTGGCACAACTCTTGCATTTTCTGGCCCCCTTTTCTTTTAGATTAATGTACAGATGTGATCAAAGCCTGTGTCCTTCTCCTTGTTCCTGGAATACTTTTTGTTATGGGAATGTAAATTTAAGATCTTCCCTGCCCCTAGGCCCTTTGTTAGGCTCAAGTGTACCTGGAGCCTGTGGTGGGAGGCTTGTTTTTCAGGAGATACTTTGTGATTGGGCAGTGGGTCAAGAGGGTTGTGACATTCTCTGAGCCAGGAGGAGGCTATATAAACCCTGAAGTGAGAGACTTTGTTTTGGGGCTCACTTTGAGGAGTATTGTGTGATTTGACCAGACAAGACTCTGGGCAGCCATTGAGAGCCCCCCACCTTTGAAAACCCAGATGTTGATGCTTTCCTCTCTGGTAACTGTGACTAGGTATGGATGTATGTAATGGTTAGACAGTTGGAGGCCTGTCTGCTTGAAATGTTTCTCTGGATTCTTTTTTTTTTCTTTTTGGAGGGCAATTGGGGTTAAGTGATTGGCCCAAGGTCACAGAGCTAGTTTTCATGTAAAGTGTCTGAGGCTGGATTTGAACTCAGGTCCTCCTGACTATATGGCCGGTGCTCTATTCACTGTGCCACCTAGATGCTCTGTCTGTCTTCTTGTAACTTCTGCTTATAACTTCTGTCTGTAAACTCTGAAGTTCAGGGTGCTGACTTTTTCCTTTTTAATCAATTTGATTGATTAAAGCAAGATGTTTGACCCATTTTGAGTCGCTTTCCTTTAGAAAAGCAGATCTAAAAACCTGTGTTGGCAGCCACCCTGGGGATTCTGGGGTGCTTGCTGCTATTCTTTTTGGTCAACTTGCCCTTACAATATAACTGGGCAAAGAACCAAGTATTGTAATATTCTATATTTTATGGGTCCCAGCCCCCTGGGAACAAGCAGGCGTGATTATCCCACAGATTTAGTATTCCATAAGCTCTTATACTCCCTCATTGTTAGTCTTTTGACTTGGGTGAATGTGCAGATGTACTTGCAACCTGTGTTTGCTTCCTTTTCTCTTGCAACACTTCAGGGTCAGCAGCTTGTTTTTTTACAGAAAACTGAATTGTAAAACCAACCTTAAATTCTATGAGTGTCCCCTAGCCTAAAAGTTTATGAGGGATCTTCACCATATCTCACACAAAGGGAAGAATTTATGACCAAACAAGAGATTGAAAGCATTACAAAATGCAAACTGGATATTTTTTTTACATTAAATTGAAAAGGTTTTGTACAAACAAAACCATTGTAACCAAGGTTAGGAGAGAAGCAGCAAATTGGGAAAGAATTTTTACAACCAGTATCTCTGATAAAGGTCTTATTTCTAAAATATACCGAGAACTAAGTCAAATTTATAAGAATACAAGTCATTCCCCAATTGATAAATGGTCAAAGGATATGAACAAGCGGTTTTCAGAGGAAGAAATTAAAGATGTCTATAATCATATGAAAAAAGGCTCTAAATCACTATTGATTAGAGAAATGCAAATATAAACAACTCTTAGGTACCACATCTCACTGGTCAGATTGGCTAACATGACAAAAAAGGAAAATGATAAATGCTGGAGAAGCTATAGGAAAATAAGAACACATATATCATTGGTAGAGTTGTAAACTGATCCAACCATTCTGGAGAGCAATTTAGAACTATGCCCAAAGGGCTATAAAAATGTGCGCACCCTTTGACTCAGCAATACCACCTCTAGGGCTGTATCCCAAAGAGATCATACAAGTGAGAGGAGGACCCATATGCACAAAAATATTTATAGCAGCTCTTTTTGTGGTGGCAAAGAATTAGAAATCAAGGGGATGCCCATCAATTGGGGAATGGCTGAACAAGTTGTGGTATATGAATGTAATGGAATACTATTGTGCTATAAGAAATGAGGAGCAGATGGACGTCATAATAACCTGGAGTGACTTATATTGACTGATGCTGAGTGAGGAGAGCAGAACCAGGAGAACATTGCACACAATTACAGATACATTGTATCTGTGATGACTGACTGATAGACTGAGCTCTTCTCAGCAATGCAAGGTTATAAGACAACCCCACAAGACTCATAATGGAAAATGCTATCCACATCCAGAGAAAGAATTACGGAGTCTGAATGCAGATTGAAGTGACCTACTTGCTCTCTCTCTTTTTGGTTTTGTTTTGTTTTATTCCTTTTTTCTCATTGTTTATTCTATCTTAACAACTTGATTAATGTTTAATATGAAGGTATATGTAGAACCTATATTGGATTGCATGCCGCCATGGGTGGGGAGGGGGAAGGAGAGAGAGAGAGGGAGAAAATTTGGAACTCAAAAACTTGTGGAACTGAATGTTGCAAACTAAAAGTAAATAAATTAGTTTTTAAAAAGAAGGCTAAAAAAAAGCTATCTGATTCAACTACTTCATTATACAGAGTAGGAAACTGAGCCCCACACAGTTCGATGATTTTCCCAAATAAGCGACAGAACCAAGATTTGAACCCAGGACTTCTGAATCCAGATCCAACATTCTTCCCGCAGCACAGTCTGCCTTTTCATTTCACAGGTGAGGAAACTGAGCCCCAGAGAAGAGGAGTAATTCATCCATGTTCAAAAACCAAGCTAATAACCGGACCAAGAATCAAACCCAAGCCTTTGATATCCTCCTACACGGCACCCTTTCCACTCCACTGTGATGCCTCTCAAATTATACTAGCCAGATGATCATCTTCATGGAAGGCTGGTGAGTTCCTAGCTGAGTTCAAGCACTCACCAAGCACATGATACAACTATTTTTTGAGATTGGGGTCAGGGTTATTCTCCCCGACAAATAGGGAAGAAACAGCCCAGAGAAACTGAGTGATTTCTACAGAGGCAAAACCAAGAAGCTCCTCTTCTCAGTTCTGATTGGGTTTATTTCTTTGAAATATTCTCTATCTGTCAGTTTTATTTAATAATATGGCAAGACCATGTCAAAACTACAGAACTCCCATTGCTCCCTCTTACTCTTCAGCCACTGGGAAAAATATTGAGCTGTTCAGCTTTAATAGTTGAGAGACCATCCTCATATCTAGCAATAAAGAAGGTAGATGTTTGCTATGGAAATAAAATTTCCATTTGGATTCCCAAACCAGTTTCAACCCATGGCCCAGTTAGCCTAACTAGCCCAGGATTCTTTTGCCAACAGCAGCCTCAGGAGATAAAAATGGCGGAACAGAGGAAAGGGAGGCAAAATAAGGGAAGGTTCCATATGCCTAGCAAGAAGATGCCAATTGGAAGCCTATGTATATTTCTGAGCGTCTCTTATTAGCCATTATGAATGTATCCAAAACCTTTAAAAATTCATCTCAATTTCCTACAAATAACCATCATTTGAAATGAATTCCAAAGCCACTAGGGCCACGAATACAATTTTGGTATTTCCCCCAGACTTATCCTGCTCTTCCTAATATTTTATTGATAAACAAATCTCCTTGTTCACCAGATTCACGCAATTCATCATTTATGGATCTCAGACACATCGCCTCTCAGGTGTCATCTTTTAACTCAGAAAGGGTTAATCCTTTTAGCTTGTGCTCCTAAGGAAACTTCCCTTTCAAATCTCTATATCTCACTCCAGCACAACTGAACAATTTTCCACCCTTTGTACCTTAGAAATAGCAATGTAGGCTAATAGGAAAAGTTCTCGATTTGGGACCAAAAGTTCAGAGTTCAAATTCTAGTTCTGCTACTTACTATTTGCATAACCTTAGGAAATTTTCTTTACTTCTCTAAGATTCTGTTTCCTTACCTGTAAAATGAGGATATTTTAATTATTTGTGCATAAAGTCCTTCAACCTCCAAATCTTATAAATCTATGTCCAGTGCTTTCAATTAATCAGCACAGATTTATTAAGCCTTACCATGTATCGGGCACTATGCCAGGCATTAGGGATATAAAGAAAGAAAAAATCCTAACTTTCAAGGATCTTACATTCCATAAGTACGTCTATAAATATAGAGAGATTAAATATGTTTTTTGCATATCCAGGCCTTTGTTTTTGTTCCCACAATCTCTATAGCTAGAAAGCCCTCCTTATTCCCAATTAATGATGATGATTACTTGTTCTTTAAGGCATAACTCAACTGTCACCTTCTCTAGGAAGCCTCCAACTATCCTAAATGATTTTCCCTTCCTCTGATCTCACACTGAGTCTTGTACTTTTCTTACATTACTGTAGCCTATTCTGCCCTAGAGTTATTGCAGTTTTCAAATAATATCGTACATTTTTATGTTTGTATCCCAAGATATTAGGCTGTAAGTTCTATGAAGGCAAGGACCATGTTTTAATTATCTTTTTATTCCTCCCAGCCCTTTGTTCTGTGCTTTGATTAATGGTATAGTTCATTATTATTGAATGAGTGAATAAATGAATGGTTATTTTAGTAGTAAGGACCATTTTAAATTTGTGTGTGTGTGTGTGTGTGTGTGTGTGTGGCTAGGTCTTTCTGTTTCACCCAGGCTGGATGTGCATGGACACAATCTCATTGCTGCTCATCACACAAGCTTTGACTTGCTCTGCTTCTGCCCTGGACTAGTTCACCCTTCTTTTGGCAACCTGGAGGCCCCCCTGCTTAAGTAGAGCTTACCATGTTGGTGCAGGAGTCAGTACAGACAGTACTCAGGACTGTACAGACAGTATTCCGTACCACTTTTGCCTTGTGTTTGTCCTTCATTTTCGAAGAGGACCATAGCATCAGAAAATGATGACATGACTTGCAATTGACTTTGATTTGAGTGAAGGAGGCCTGTGCAAGGTCACCAGCTTCACTTTCTTCTCCAGAGCCATCTGGATCCAGAGACTAGATATTCATCAGGATGAATGGAGAAAATCAAGAGATGCAGCAGCCTCTGCCTCCCCAGTATCAGGGATTACACCAAGCCCAGGATTCTAATAAGATCTTACCAGTTACATGAAGGTTATCTAGTGTAGCCTCCTACCCAAGGCAGATTATTGGTCATCTAGCCTCTTTTAACACTTCTAGGGACAAGAAGCTCTCTCTAGGACTTATTGTTAAGATGGTTATAATCATTTGAAATTGTTTTACTTATGTTTAGTTCAAATATGCTTATGTGTAGCTTTTACCCATTGGCACTTGCTCTGCACCCTGTAACCAAGCAGAATATATCTATATTTTCTACTTTACAATCCTTAAAAAAATTGAAAACTTGAAATTCCACACTGTCTCCCTCCCTCTAAACCAAGGATTCTTTACTTAGGATCCATGAACATTTTAAAAGACATATTTTGAGGGGGTGACTAGATGGCACAGGGAATAGAGCACCAGTCCTGGAGTCAGAAAGACCTGAGTTCAAATCTGGCCTCAGATACCTAACACTTATCAGGCATGTGACCTTGGGCAAGTCACTTAACCCCAATTACCCTACCTTCCCCCATCCAAAAGGCAAAAACAAAACAAAAACATATTTTGATAACTATTTCAAATTTGGTTTCCTTTGTAATTTGGTGTTTTATTTTATGAATTTAAAAACATTATTCTGAGAAGGGGGACATAGGCTTTACCGTACTGCCAAAGGGTCCAGGACACATTAAAATAGTTAAAAACCCCTGCTCAGTGCTAAATATCTAACTGCTCTTCACATAAAATAGACTTTCTCTAGTTTATTATATCCTGGAGATAGCATGGAATAATGCTTAAAATGTGCTCCAGGAACCCTGAGGTTCCTCAGACCCTTTCAGGAGGTCTGTGAAGTTAAAACTATTTTCATAATAATACTAAGATGTTTATTTTCCAGTAATAGTAAATAATGATAGATATGATCCACATAAACAAGAGCTCTTTGGGTATAGGGAGGAATCCTCAATAATTTTTAAGCATTTAAAAAGGTACTGGGATCCAAAAGTTTGAAAATCATTAATGATTGAGTGCTGGACTCCGAATCAGGAAAATCTTGGTTCAAATCCCACCTTTGGCACTTACTAGAAGTGTGACTCCAGGCAGATCCAAATGAGTTCTCTAAGCCTCCAGGTAAAACAAGAATACCTGAAGTATCGACCTTATAGATTTGCTGTGATGTTCAAAGGGGACCATCTGTATAATGAACTTTACAAACTTTAAACACTATATAAATGTCAGTTATTACTATCATTCAAGCGATCAGAACCACCCAAAATATTTGAGGTGCTAAAGCATCATAGTTTTATATAAGGATAAGATACTGGTCTCTGATTTTCTCTTCAGTAGCCCCGATGATAATATTATAAATATTAATAGCAGCACTTTCTGCCCTACAAACTAAGTGAAGATTTCATTAGCTTTCCTCTTCATATATACTGTTTATAGTTTCTGCTATGGAGTCATACCAGCCACCCTCCCACATACCTTTCTCCTGGCACTCACCTACACACCAGGTGAGCCCAATGAAGCCAGGCATTGTTTTTATTACAAACCTTAATTTCAAGGCCTACTACACATGATGGGGCCCTAGGCAGTAAAGAGTGCTAATACTGGAGTGCAGCTATATTCTCTGGCAGTGTAAAGGATGGAATGGCCTGCTTTCATCCAGTAACCAATAGCCCCTAGCCAGACTCTCAGTAAATGCCATAGCTATCTATTTACTTATCTCACTCAGTTCTAATTTATTTGGTCATAATTTTGTTTGTTTTTCGTTTGTTGGGGGAGCCGGGGAGGTGTGTATGTGTGTGTGTGTGTGTGTGTGTGTGTGTGTGGTGTGTGTTTCTGTGTGTGTTGTGTGTGTGTGTTAGGGAGGACTAAAATCCACAGATAGAAATTGCTCTGGAAAAAAGTGAAGTTCATGAAGGAGAAACTAATTTCTGGGCAAATCAACTTTATATTTAGGTGAAATAAGATGCTACTTACGTGGAAGAATCTGGTTCCCTGCCCTAAAACATGTCTCTGCAACTTCCCCTTCTACCATTTCCAAGGTTTTTGAAAGTTTTTCTGGTTTTTAGTGTAAGCCCCCTTTTAAAAAGGAAATACTGCTATGAGGGAATGACAACTGTCTGAAATAACTCTGACTGTAAGTCACCTGGCCTCTTCTTAGATCTAAGTGACATGGGACCTTGTTTTGCATTAAGATTTTACAGCAGAGATTCTTAACCTGGCGTCCATAATTTTTTTAAATATTTCAATATAACTAGTTTCCTTCGTAATCCTATGTATTTAATTTTATGCATTTTAAGGCATTATTCTAAGAAGCAATACGTAGGCTTTGCCAGGCCCCCAAAAGATGCCTTGACACAAAAGAGGTGAAAAAGTTCTGTTTATGAGAGAATTAGTTGACACTAGCTGAGAACATTCCATGGGCTGCCTGGGAGAGGCACCTGAGATGGGGAACTAGAGGTAGGAGGTTGGAGATTCAAGGTGACCTTGAATCTCTTCTGTGAAGGACATTTTTTCTGGTTTCTGACTATTTACTCCTATCATTATTGCAATCTAAAAAATCAAATAGAGGATTTTTAAGTTTTGGTGAACCAAATAAAAATCAACGTGATTTTGATGGGTTAGGGGATGGAGTCCATTTCCATTCAACTCAATAGGTGTATATGTTTGTGTGTGTATATGTGTCTCTGTATGTGTGTATGCATGTATGTATGTGTATGGTGCATGTATTTTAAGAACACTGGACAGTTAGGAGATTTGAATTCCAGTTCTGGCTTCACCACTAATTGACCTTGGAAAACTTACCCATCTCTGAGTCTCAACTTTGTCATCTGTAAAATGAAGGGGTTAGGAATAGATGGTCTCTAAAGTCCCTTTCAGTTGTAACATTCTGTGATTTTGAGTCAAAGATAAGCTTCTTGTTGTTCAGTTGTTTTCAGTCAGGTACAACTCTTGGTGACTCCATTTGAGGTTCTCCTGGCAAAGGTAGTGGAGTGGTTTGCCATTTCTTTTTCCTACTTGTTTTACAGGCAAATAAACTGAGGCAAACAGAGTTAAGTGACTTGCCCAGGATCACATATCTGGTAAGTGTCTGAGGTCAGATTTGAATTCAGGAAAATGAGTCTTCTTGACTTCAGGCCCAGCACTACATCATCCACTGTGGTTTTACTAATCCCTATAATTGCCTTTGGATAGGAAAGGAAAGCTAACAAAGACAACGTAGAAAATGGAAAAGTCAGTGACAAATAGAGTGAGCAATGATATAGGGTGGGAACATCACATTTTAAATCCCCTTTTGAATATAAGGTCACCTATCTTTGTACTTTGTGTAATTTATGAGAAGTTATTTTCATAAGAGAAGAAAGAGGAAGAGGTAGAAAAAGGATGCTCGCTCCCTCCAGATAACGATAGGTTTCATGAACCAAACTGAAACACCAATGCTTTAATAGGCAACGTGATAATGCAAGACTATATAACTAACTTCAGAAGGTACTTAACAGCTAGCATTTACTATTAGGCTGTCAATCACAGATGATGTAATACACAGAGGTATTCTCCTCCTGTGGGTCAAATTTGGAAATGCAATAGCCTAGGATTCCATTTCTGATGGAAATAAAGATGCATATGTGGTGTGGTGGCTTGAGATGGGAGTCACAGGATCATATATTTAGAGTTGGTAAAAAAAGAACAACACAGATTTACAGATAAGTAAACTGAGGCACAGAAGAGGTAAGTCACTTGCCAAGGATCACACAGCTAGTATCTGAGGTAAGTTTTAACTTGGGTCTTTTGGTTTTTTGTTTTGTTTTTCTTTTTGTTTTACTCCAGCTTCTGTCTACAAAGAGGCCTGGATTTGAATCTTGGCTCTGCTTCCTATGACCTTAGGCAGGTATACATGCCCTCAGGCAAGGCATTCCTAAGGACTGAGAAACCAATGACAGTCAAAGAAACCTCCCCTCACCTCAAGGAACTTATAGTCTATTGGAGGAATCCATTTGTCTCAAATTTCCCCATTTGTCAAATGCAGAATTGAACTAAGCAGTTATAAAATTCATTCCAGTTTCAGTGCTATAGAACAAAAGACACTTCGAGGGGATATAGCTGTTCTCCCTATTGTCCTCCTCTTTGGGGATGTAGATTCTTTGAAGACAAAGAACATTCTTTTTTTTTTTTTTACTGGCTTTTTTTAAATTTTTTTTTAGTTTTCAACATTCAACATTTTTTCTTTTTCTTTTTTTAATGAGCAATCGGGGTTAAGTAACTTGCTGAAGGTTACACGGCCAGTTATTTCTGGGTGTGGTGCTAAGTGTCGGAGCCCGTATTCGATCCCCAGGTCATCCGGACACTGAACTCTTACTCGCTGAGCCACCTGGCCGCCCCTGACAAAGAACATTTTTAATTGTTTGAGTATACCTGGTTTCAACGCCTTGCATATATGGCTTTTGATGAAATAAATGAACAAACCTACAAATCCCTAGCTTCACCTAGTCTGTAGTTCCAACAATCCTTTTTCTCCAATAGATCCAGGGTGCTATTAATGTGAATCCTTCCTATGGTGCAGTTTATACCCCGGACTCGTCTTCTCAGTGTGTCCATCACTTCTCAATCTGCAGGTACATCTATTATCCCCAATCATGCTAGGTTGGTCCTCAGGCAACAGATAGCCTGTCACCAAGACCATACTAGAAACCTTTCCAGCTTGCTGTATCCTGCTCCAGTTTATGGTCCCCTGACAAAACTTCCACTTACAACTGGTCCATTAGATTACCAATTCTTCAACGGCAGGCGTTATTTTTACTTTTCTTTATTTCTCTAGAAATTAGTGGCATACAGTAAGTGCTTAATAAAAGTTTGTCGATTCATTGACAAACAGATTTATATGTTTCTTTATTCAGCACCAACCACTGAGATAAATTCCATTTTATGTCAGCTCATCAAGGCTGTAAGTTCCATGTAACTCATTTTGTTACATACTATACTCCTCTCCCCACCTTCAGTACCTAAGCCAGTGCTCCCAACTTTAGAAAGTACTCATATAGGGGCGGCCAGGTAGCACAGTGAGAAAGAGCACTGGCCCCAGAGTCAGGATGACCTGGGATCGAATCCGGGCTCAGACACTTAGCACCCACCCAGAAACATCTGGCCATGTAACCTTTAGCAAGTTACTTAAACCCAATTGCTTAGGGATGGCCAGGTGGCACAGTGAGTAAGAGCACCAGCCCCAGAGTCAGGATGACCTGAGATCGAATCGGGCTCAGATACTTAGCACCACACCCAGAAATAACTGGCTGTGTAACCTTCAGCAATTTACTTAACCCCAATTGCTTAAAAAAAAAAGAAAGTACTCATACTTGTTGACTGGCAATCTACTGTGTAAAAAACAGTCTAAATTTGTTTGGGTACACATTCAAACCCTAGGCCCTGGGGGAACCCTGAATTTGAAACTGAATTAAAAAGTAACTGATTTTTTTTTTCCTTTGTAGAAAGTGCAAGCAATATTTCCCCCACCACACAAGGGGCCTGCCTGTCATTATAATAGGGAGAGTAGGGACCTGCCAGAAGTTAAGGTGAAGAAAGAGCAGGCTTGTATTGTGCACAGAAGATCCCCTAGAGATACCCCCTGGCTCCCTGCAGTCCTTGTATTGGAGGGAGTGGTGGTGGTTGATTGATCACATCAGTAACACCAGATATTAAGGAAGTCAAGTAATGGGAATAATGATGAAGACTTACATTTAAAAAGCACTTTAACGTTTACCAAGCATTTTTCTCACAACAATCCTATGAGATATGGAGAATTAGTATGGAAATCAACTATGTGCCC
>NW_027187330.1:14464216-14500695 GCF_028583685.1 Petaurus breviceps papuanus
TGTGTGTGTGTGTGTGTGTGTGTGTGTGTGTGTGTGTGTGTGTGTAAGAGGCTGGTGTTCAGAGTTCTCTAGATCTATCCAGAGGCGTGACTCTTCCTGTCTGTGAACAATATACAACCTGCACCATCTAACTTATTAGAGATTTAGAGCTCAAAGAGTCCTTTGAGGCCACTGAATCCAACTCCCACTTTTTACAGATGAGCAAACAGAAACATGGGGAAGTTGAGAATTTATCCAGGGTTGCAGCTAATAAAGGCCTGAAGCAGGCGTTGAACCGAAGTCTTTCTGACCCAGACGTCACCTAGGTGGCACAATGGATAGAACACCAGGCCTAGAGGCAGGAAGGCCTGAGTTCAAATCTGGCCTCAGACACTTATTAGCTGTATGACCCTGGACAAGTCAGTTAACTCTATTTGCCTCACTTTCCTCATCTGTAAAATGAGCTGTAGAAGGAAATGACAAACTACTTCAGTATCTTTGCCAAGAAAGCCCAAAGGGGGTCACAAAGAGCCAGACCTGACTGAAACAAATCAACTTTCTGATTCCAAATCCAGTATCTTATTCCTTCTGCAACACTACCTCTGGAAAACTGGAATAAGGAAAAGAGCCACATCTGTAAGTAATGATAGATGAGAGCTCTGTCCTGATTATCCAGGAATTGGTCGCCTAAATTCTGCCAGTGGAATTGATTTCCAATTTCTTAATCTTAGAGAATAATACTTGATGAGCTTCAGATAATATATGGCATACTGCCTCAGGAAAAAGTTTTCTTATCCTCCCACCCCACCCCCAGCACCTCCAATGTCAGGACTGGGAAATATTTGTCCTGCCAAAACAGACTTCCCCCTTGCCACCTCTCCACAATTCTTTCCTGCCAAACTCCTAAATCCCCCCTCCCTCTCAATCCACCTTGTTCCTAGTGTCTACTGGTAGCCCTAGAATCCAGTTCTTGAAAATGTTTCTGCCTCCCTTTTTCTAAATGCCATTTGGGGAGAGAATTTACCAATCTATATTTAACTCACACCCCTGCCCCCCAGGGACCTGTGGGGTAAATGGCAGGCTTCCTCACGTACCCGGGAACCAGAAAGAGATTTTTTTTGTGGGGGGTGCCAGGGAAAGGTTACATTTCCAGCAACATTACCCTCATTCATCTTCTGGCAAGTGCAAAGGGAGGATTATGAGCAGGATTCCATAAAGTCATGCAAAATTAATTAGCTATGATTTCACTGCTGAGCTGCCAGGTAAATTTCACAGTCTAACCATGCTGCGTTCTGTGCATAAACATGGCAATAATGTGTTATTTGCAATCTTAATATTCTATCATCCTCTATGGACCAGAAAGGAGAAGACTTAGGAAAGGGCCTCTAGGTCAGGGCTTGGTTTGGAATTTGAATGTACTCAGATGTGGTTATTGTATGACAAATAGCTGAAGAAATCCCATTGATTTTCTGGAATTCTGATTATTCCCAGGCTCATTTCCACTTTCCTGCCTTTCCTAAGAAGTCTGTCAGCTACTCACCACTGGATCTAGGCCACTTTTCAAGGTCAAAACTATCCTATAACTTCCATAAGCAATGGACTGAGTCAGTTGACATAAGCCTTTTTAAAACAGCACAACATTTTGAGGTTGAAGTAGGTTAAATACATACACAGACTCTTGCGTGCACAGAGCTGCTGAGTTTCCCTGATAATAAGCTCACTTGATAGCACTGTGAATGGACAGAAATCTCTAGAGCCCCACTCAGAACACAACCTCTCCCAATTAATGACTTGCATTATTCTGTGGCAAAAGATTTTGCTGTTGAACATTCATCAAAAAAAATATCAATGCCATGTCATTTATCTCTAATACTCTAAATGGGGGGGAAACCAACAAATTTTCATAATTAGCCTAAATGATTAATAAGATACACCATTCCTCAACCATTGTGTCTCTAAACCAGCTTTGACAACTTGAGAATATATCCTTCGCTTGGCTTAGTAAGATTTCCAGTAACCCTGAGGCACCCTTTTAGACACCTAAATACATCCCCTCATCCCCAGAACTTAGGATAGTATTCCTGCTTCACTAGAGGCAAAGGATGGATCACACCTACCCATTTGCTTAGCTTGACTCTGCACATATATCACAAGGATTTCTTTTTTTGAGAGACGAGTATGAGGGACAAAAAATAAATGTTTAGTAATTGAAAAAATAGTTTAAAATACAAAAAGATCAGAGTTACCCACCACACCTCAGCAAATCCACCTTCAATAAAATCTCAACACACGTGACTTATGGAAAGTTTTCCTTTACTACTAAGCAAGAGCACCTTGTCCAGACTAGACAATAGGGCCTTGGTTTCCTCGCTCCTTATAGGGCAATCTGATCTTCTTATTAGCTCTTATTCACAACACTCCGTGTCAAATCTTAGTGCTTTCATACTATCTATCCCGTATGGCTGGAACACATTCTCCCATCACCTCTGCTTCTTGGAATTAGTAATTTCCTTCAAGACTCAAAAGCTACCATCCAGAAGACAGCTTGCATTCACCTTGTATCCATTTTGTATTTATCTATATATGTGCATGTTGTCTCCCTTCCCACCCACCCCCCATAGAATATAAGCTCCTTGAGGACAGAAACTGTTTCACTTTTCAAAGTTCACTTTGAAACTAAAGGCTTCTAGAGTAGGGGGTCTTAATCTGAGGCCTATGAATTTTTTCCTTGATAACTGGATTTGAATAGAATTATTTTCCTTTGCAATTCTACATATTTTATGCACTTGAAAATACTATTCTGAGAACTCCATAGGCTTACTTAGATATTGCCAAAGAGATCCAGAACACAGAAAAAGTTGCAGAACCCCTGTTCCAAAGCAGTATTTGGCACATAGCAGTTTTGGAGTGCCTAAGTGGCACAGTGGATGGAATGCCAGGTCTGAAGTTAAGAAGACTTACCTTCCTGAGTTCAAATACAGCCTCAGACACTTACTAGTTGTGTGACTCTGGGCAAGACATGTAACCCAGATTGCCTCAGTTTCCTCATACATAAAATAAGCTGGAGAAGAAAATGGCAAACCATTCCATTATCTTTGCCAAGAATGTCCCAGATGGGTTCCTGAAGAGGAGGACATGACTAAAACAAGGGATCAGCAGGTATTCAATAAACATTTGCTCGTGGCTTATTGATAGATTGTCATATCTATCAATAGAGAAGAACCAGGATTATCCCATCTGTGTCTGCAGCTATCCAAGGGTTAAATGTCTTGCTGGAGTATCCATGAGTCACTCAAATGTATGGAACATGAATTAAAATTAAAAGAAACAAAGTATAAAGATAAATTAGGAAAACATTACAATAATCCAGTTGAGAGATGATATATATGTAAGCAGAAACATGATAGATGTGAAATAATATCAGGGAGAAATGACAAGATTTGGCAGCTACTGAAATATATGAGGTGAGGAGTTGAGGATAATGGCCATCCAGACCTCTGGAGAACTACACAGGAATTCGCATTATCCAGACCTCGGAGTTAAGCATGGCTGCCTCTCCCACATGCATCTCTAAAGACACTATTAATGTTTCTAGGAATAATCCATCATTGCTCTCAGGATCCCTTCAAAAGAAAGAAAGGAGAAAAGCTTTGAGGCAGCTAGGTAGCACAATGTATAGAGGACTGGACCTTGAGGAAGAGAAACCTGAGTTCAAATCTGACCTCAGACACTCTATAGTTATGTGACCCTAGGCAAGTCACATAACCTTCGCCTCCCTCAGTTTCCTCATCTGTAAAATGATGACAATAATAGCACCTACGTCCCAGGGTTGGGAAAATCTAATGGGATAATAGTTATGAAGTGCTTTGCAAACTTTAAAGCACTATAGAAATGCTAGCTGTTCTTGTTATCATTGTCATTATTATGAAAAAGTCAAAAGCCCAAGTCTTCAATGAAGATCCCCTATATAGGTTGGTACAAATGTTTGCTCCTTGCGAGTGTCTGACCTCAATTTCTCCAATCAATGAATCACCAAGTATTTATTAAGTACTTAGAGAACCAAATACTCTACTAAGCACAAGGAATATAAAAATACAAGTGAATCAGCCCCTGCCCTCAAGGAACTTACATTCTAATGGGAGAGAGTTCATGAACATATATAGCTTTATACAAAACAAATACAAGTGAAATATAAGATCACCTAGAAGAAGGTCGTAACAGCTAAGGTAACCAGGAAAGGCCTCACGTGATGGTAATTGAGTTTAGTCTTGAAGGATATCAAGAATTTCAGGAAGCTGAAGTACCATAGGAGAGCATTCCTGGAAAGGGGAAGAGCCAGTACAAAGAATAGAGATGACAGATGGCTCATCATTTATGAGAAATGCAAATAGACCAGTATGGTTGCATCATAGAGAGCTTGGAAGGGAGTAATGGGGAAGTATACTGGAAAGGCAGGAGGGTCCATGTGGTGAGGAATGTTACATGACAAATGGACATTTATATTAGATCACAGAGGTAATTGGGACTGACTAGAGATTATAGAACAAAGGGGTAAACTTGTCAGACCTACATTTTAAGAAAGTTACTTCAGTAACTGTGAGGAAGATGGATTAGAATGGGAAGAGATTTGAGGCATTTAAACGTATGGGAGTCTAATTTCAATAGTCCAGCAGGAGGTGGCAAGGGCCTGAGCTAGAGTGGTGGCTGAGTGAGTAAGTGTAGAGAAATGATCATATCTGAAAAATGTCATGGGGTCAGAACCAATGAGACTTGGCCAATGAAAAATAGAACCAATAATACTTGCAATATTTATTCCTTAGGATTGGTGTGAGGAAAAAACCATGGAAACTGAAAAGTACTGCATAAATTGAGTTATTGCTATTATGAACTTGAATAAGAGACTTTCAAAGATGGTCCTTGGATATCCAGTGAAAGTGGAAATAACTTCCTAGGCAAGAGACCAGCCATGGGGGATGGGGAGATTGGAGGGAGAGCATAATTACTTGCTATGTAGAAGCTTATTTTCAATAGATGATACTCCAAGCAAAATTGTCATTTTTTTTAAGTCATTGAGGTTAGAACTCAAAGAAAATGTACTGTCCAACTCAATCTTTTTATTTTACAGATACCACAGAAGTATACTGATTCTTTGGAAATATTTTGAGTCCATGTGATTTCTGTATTGTTTATGGGCTCTCATGAATCCTTTTTGCGCCACTTTCATTTTCAGTGAGATGAACTTACTGCCCTATACCCAATAAATGCAGTTTTTATCAAAAGTGCTTGTAAATGAGCTGAGAAGCCTGTTAGCCACATCTGTAAAGACTTAAATGTGAAGACTATTCAGAGTTTTGCCAGAAGAATCTCTAGATTGGGACAATATAAAGCCAAAGAAGAGGAATTTCTTAAATATCCTAACCCAAGATCAAAGAGTAGAGTAAAATACAACCTTTAGAGACTCTCCCCAAATATGTTACCTCCAAGGGAGTTGTTAAGATCATGCAAGTCTTCTTGATATAATCAACCATAAATATAAACTTTCTCCAATTAGCTACTGACCATTGACATCAATTAATACATCAAATGGGAAAGCATTTATTTGTTCAATGGTAACTGCCACAGAGGCTGACCTTGAAACAATCAACAAAAGATGGGTTCCTTCCTTCTTGACAGAGAGATTCCATAGAAACTTCCCTTTTGTAGGTGACGTCATACTTTTATCTTTCCTTCACACATATGCACACCCATGTCCAATTAGTTGCAAAAGCTTGTCAATCCTAGTTCTATTATACGTCTCTTAACCATTCCCTTCTCTCCATATGCATAACAACTATCTAATTCAGGTCCTTTTCACTTTTCACCTGAACTATAGCTATAGTATCTTAATTGTTCACCCTGTATCCTGTCTTCTCTGATCCATTCTCCATACAGATGCTAAATTCATATTCTTATATGATCATGTCATCCCTGCTCATGAAGCCACCATGGTTCTCTATTTTCTCTAAGAGAAAATGCATGAGGTGGCTAGGTGGCACAGTGAATAGAGGACCGGCCCTGGAGTCAGGAGGACCTGAGTTCAAATCCAGGCTCAGAGACTTAACACAAAAACTAGCCTGTGACCTTGGACAAGTTATTTAACCCCAATCGCCCTCCAAAAAAGCAAAAAAAAAAAAAAGAAAAAATACAAAAAATCTCCATTCCAGTCTTTCACAAATTCACCATTCCTATCAAAGTGGTTTGGTAGTTGTTCACTATACATGATATTTCATTTGTCAGCTCTGTACCTTTATATAGGTGGTGCTTCGTGTCTGTAATGCTCTCTCCCCTTATTTCTGCCTCTTAAGAGACCAATAAAGTACAACTAAGATCCTAAATGCTAGATGAGGCATGAGGTCTTTCCAGACTTCTGTTAGAGTTCTCCTTTCTTCTTCTTTTTTTATTCTTTTATTGTTTTATTTTTTTTTCATTTTTCAAATGCTTTATTAACTTCTGATTTACATCATTCATTTCCACCAGATTTTGAGTTACAAATTTTCTCCCCGTTTTTCCCCTACCCACCACCCCAAAATAGCAGTCCCACAGTATATCCCCTCCTCCAATCTGCTCTCTCCCATACCTTCTCTCATACCCCCTTTGACTTTTCCAGTAGGGCATGGTTGATCTCTATGCCCCATTGCCTGTATATCTTATAGTATTATTAATAGTATATATATATATATAAACATTTGATATTAAAACTTTGAATACCAGATTCATTCCCTTCCTTCCTTGTCACCCACTCTTACCGGAAAGATAAGCAGTTCAGTATAGGTTGTACATGTGCAGCTTATGTGAAACATTAACATAATTGATATATTGTAAAAGACTGACTATATTTCCCTCCACCCTATCCCACCTCCCACTAGTTCTATTCTCTACTTTGATCCTGTCCCTTTTCAAAAGTGGGTGCTTCCAACTTCCCTTCCCCCCCAGCCTGCCCTCCATTCCATCATCTCCCCTCTCATCCCCTTCCCCTCCACTCCCCTGTAGGGTGAGATACCCTATTTAGTGTGTATGTCATTCCCTCCCTGAGCCAAATTCAATGAGAATAAGGTTGACCCATTCCCTTTTGCCTTCCTATTCTTCCCCTCCATTGTAACCATTTTCCCTTGCCTCTTCTATATGAGATAGTATACCCCATTCTGTCTCTCCCCATCTCTTCTCATTATATTCCTCTCTCACCTTTTAATTTCACCTTTTATATATCATCCCTTCCTGTTAAATTGGTCCTGTGCCCTCTATGTCTACCTGTAAACATATATACACACATTCACATATGTATTCAGATGCCCTTATACTCCATATAGACATATATATACACACACACACATATATATATATACACATATATTCCCTTCAACTATTTTCATACTGAGAAAAGTTTCATCAGTTACAATGATCATTTTTCCATGTATGAATGTTAATAGTTCAAATTTGATAACTTGCTTATGGTTTCTTTTCCCTGTTTACCTTCTCTTGCTTCTTGCATCTAAATGTCAAATTTTCTTTTCAACTCTGTTTTTTTCAGCAAGAATGATTGAAAGTCCTCTATTCCACTGAATGACCATATTTTCCCCTGAAACATGATACTCAGTTTTGCTGGGTAGGTGATTCTTGGTTTTAATCCCAGCTCCTTTGCCCTCCAGAATATCATATTCCAAGCCTTTTGATCCCTCAGTGTAGAAGCTGCCATATCCTGGGTTATCCTGATTGTGTTTCCAAAATATTCAAATTGTTTCTTCCTGGCTGCTTGCAATATTCTCTCCTTGATCTGGAAATTTTGGAATCTGGCTGTAATATTCCTAGGAGTTTTCTTTTGGGGATCTTTTTTCAGGAGGTGATCAGTGGATTCTTTCAACCTCTATTTGGCCCTCTGGTACTAAAACATCAGGGCAGTTTTCCTTGAGAATTTCTTGGAGGATGATTTCTAGGTTCTTTCTTTGAGCATGGCTTTCAGGTAGTCTGATAATTTTAAAATTATCTCTCCTGGATCTATTTTCCAGGTCAATGGTTTTTCCCATGAGATATTTCACATTGCCTTCTATTCTTTCATTTGTTTGGATCTGTTTAATAGCACCTTGATTTCTCATAAAGTCATTAGCTTCCATTTGCTCCAATCTAATTATGAAGCAATTATTCTCCTCATTGAGCTTTTGAGATTCTTTTTCCATCTGGCAAATTCAGCTTTTTAAGGTATTCTTCTCCTCATTGCTTTTTTTTTGTTGGAAGGCAATTGGGGTTAAGTAACTTGCCTAAGGTTACATGGCTAGTTTGTGTGTGTGTGTGTGAGGGGCAGGGGGGTTTAAGTGTCTGAGGCCACAACTGAACTCGGGTCCTCCTGACTCCAGGGCCAGCCATTTACTCACTGCTCCACCTAGCCGCCCCCCCTCATTGCCTTTTTGAGCCTCTTTTGCCATTTGTGTCAGTCTGTTTTTTAAGGTGTTATTTTCCTCAGTCAGGCTGTTGACTCTTATTTCATAATTTTCTTGCATTGTTCTCATTTCTCTTCCCAATTTTTCCTCCACTTCTCTTATTTGCTTCTTAAGATCCTCTATGGCTTGTAACCAGCTCATATTTTCCTTTGATGTTTTTGGTGCAGGTGTTCTGACTTCACTGTCTTCCTCCTGTTCCATGCTTTGATCCTTTTTGTCCCCAAAATAGGAGTCTAATGTTGGGTTCTTCTGTTTGCTTTGTTTCCTTTGCCTGGGCATGTTGCCACTCAATTACTTGACTTTTGGGCTTTTTGCCACAGTAGGACTCTGCTACTAGACAAGGGGAGCTTCGTACCAAATGCTAGGGTTGTCTCAGGTGCCAGAGGTATTAGTTGGGAGCCCTTGTTGAAGCCTCCACATGCTCTGGCAAGCTGAACACACACCCCATGATCTCCACCCTAGACTGCAATCCAGATCCAAGTAGGTTAAAGCAAGAGTGATTACCCCTCAGACTGGTCGCTTGGTTCCCCCTACACTCTGCAGGCCAGGAGCTGAAGCTGCCACATGGCAGCGGCTGCACTGCAGCCCTCAGCAGCTTCTCACCCCTAGGGCAAAAGCTGAGGCACTCCCAACTACTGGCTCCCAAAGTCCATACTGCATTGACCTCTCACTTTGTCCTTCACATCTATGTGTTGATAAATCTGGAAATGACCATAGCTGCTGGAGATCTGGAGTCCTTCCAGCTGGTGCCTGGTCAGGCCCACCCTGGGGCTAAAGCCTCATGGGCTCGGCTCCCCGAGCCCTGCACTGGCCCATTCCTGCCAGCCAGGCTGTCCTCAGCAGGAGGTTAGCTTCTCTGTGTCATTTTGTGGATTCTGCAGCTCCAAAGTTTGCTTAGAGTCCCCTTTTACATGAATTGGGGAAGGTGGAAGCTGGGAGCTGTGGGGAAGACCTGCTTCTACTCTGCCATCTTGCTCTCCTTTCTTCTTGAAATAACTTCATATATGCAAGTTGTTCCTCTCTGCCCCCACCCTCCATTAGAATGTAAGCTTCTTGAAGGAAGGAACTATTTGTGTTTTTGTTTTTTTTTTTACTTTGTATCTCCTGAAGTTGGCACATTATAGGTTAAGGGAATAGGTGGTAATAGAATCTATTACCTGTAGAATGAAATAGAAACTTCTCTGTCATTTAATGCTCTTCACAACTTAGTCCCTTCCCTCCTATTTTTTTTTTTTGAGGACTGAACAGAGTTACTCAAAACAGTATATCAAATGAGATAACGTGCAACGATTTGCAAATTTTAAAGTCCTATAGAAATGTTAACAATGATGAAGATAAGGAGGAAGAAGATGATACCACTTTTACAAATAATGAAACTAAGGTCCAGTATAACTAAATAATTTGTCCATGATTATACAGCTAATCCAAGGTCAGGATTCAAATCCAGTACTGTATTCCAAATCCATTATTCTTCCCAGATATATCATGTCTGCACCTCCCTTACTTTACCTGTTCTCTTACATTTTTAAATGTCTGATATATATATATACATATATATATGTATATATATATATATATATATATATATGTATGTATGTATTTGATAGATAAATAAGATATTAACTGACCAGAGTTGAAATGCACCATTACATTTTGGAGTAAAAAAAACCCTTAGGGACAAAAAAATATTAATCTGTAATGGAGGCATTTCAGACCCCCAAAGACAAGCAGTAAAATGATATTTTGGGATAGCAACAGGGGCAATGAGACTGGCCCCACCATAACTCCAATCATATAACATAGGAAGTCTCATGCAATATTCTGCTTATTTCAAAACACTGTCACACTTCTGTCCTCCTAAAAGGTTTTGACTTTTAGAGGTCATGGATGAGATGTCTCATGCTGTCTCACACACACTGCCCACAGAGCCAATTGGTAACAAGTTAACTTTGCTTCCAAATATACTTTTTTTTTAAATAGAGCTAGACCTATTCTATGTGTATATGTGTGTATATATGAGTGTGTATGCATGTGTGTGCGCAAACATACACACACACACACACATACCAGTTCAATAAAGTGCCTGTCTCCACTTCCCAGGAAATTCCCTTATAGTCTGACTCTGAAGCCAAACCTTACAAAAAGATCAAATAAAGGCAGCAGAGAAACACTTCCACTAAAAACAAATAAGGAGAAGAGGGAAGAGGAGGAAAGGAGAGGAAAAGAGAGGAGGAGAGGGGAAGGAAAAGGAGGGGAGAGGAGGGAAAGGGACGGGAGGGGAGGGGAAGAGAGGAGAAGGGAAGAGAGGAGAGGGGAGGGGAGGGGAGGGATGGAAGAGAAATATTTTCTTTGCCTTTTTTTCTTGTGACTTATTTCCCTCTCTCCATAGAACACTATTCAAAAAATCACCTAGCACCCAGAGGTCAATGATTCTTTAAGATGTGCTTTCTATTTCCCAGATGTGGTATGGTAATGACTCTTACAAATTCTTACATTTTGCTTGAATAGCTAAAATTTAAATGACAGCTGCTCTTAGTCCCTGGACTTTTCAAAATTTAAATCCAGTTTTGTGTTGACTTTTTTTTTCCCTTCCACAACTTGGGAACACTAATGTCTTAGATTCCAAGGAGTCTGTATTTTCTGAAAAGTAAAGACCAGAAAGTTCTCATGCTTTTTCCCTTGAGGTAAATTATAGCAGTCCAAAAATGGACTCCTTAACATCCTCCTTCAACAAACAATCAATAAGCATTTATTAAATAACTACTGTGTTCTAGGCACTATGCTAGGCACTGGGGATACAAAGGCAAAAGAAAGATACATTCAATCAGCTAAGATACTATGTACATATAGAAATATATATACATGCAGTCATATATGTACATATCTGTATGGGTATATACATGTATGTCATATCTACATATATGTATATTGTATGTACACATACTACTAATGCACATTCAGCTTAATCAAATGCCTGTCTCCGCTTCCTAGGAAATTCTCTTTGGAGGTCTCTATAAAATATAGGTAGGTTGGTAGATAGATAACTGGTTTCCTTTGTAATCTTATGTATTTGATTTTATGCATTAGAAACCATATACATACACGTGTACAAAGTATTTGTATGCAAATAAACATTTAAGATATATATGTAATATGTAATATATTGTGTGTGTATGTGTGTACATTAGCTGTTAAACACCAACTATGGACTGAAATGCCTTTTGCTCTGAGGGAGAAATGGAAACAGAGCTCTCCCAGAGCAGAAAGACCAGGGACAGCTCCTGTCCTTTCTCCCTTCCCCCCCCTTCCTCCACAATTGAGTTGCAAGCCTTTATTCTGTGTGTGTGTGTGTGTGTGTGTGTGTGTGTGTGTGTGTGTGTGTGTGTATACAGTTGCAAGCTGTATTCACCGATGCAGTCATGGGGGAAATTCTTTTTGTTACCGCTCTGGTCCTCACCACAGGTTTCCCTACTGGATCACGGTGCAAGAATTATGTCACTTTGAGGAAGGTGGCAGAGGCCTCCTACAGGAAGCATCCTCACAGGACAGGTGACACCCTTAGCCCTGAGGTAAAAGAATGAGGCCAGATAGGGGTGGCCACCTCTTATATTCTTGGCAAACAGCATATTTTCCAGACTAGTCTGAATTCTTTACAGCTTTTTTTTTCCTTGTTCAAGAATTTCAAGGCCAGACAGACACTTCCTCTAGCTACTCTGTCCCAAAGTTCAGGTGATTTGTTTTGTTTTAAAGGAGGCCAAACCCAACTGAAGGAAGTGCTTTTCCTCTACCTCATTCAAAGCAAGGTCAAGAGTTTAGGGCATCTTTCACATTTTAGGAACCACTTTGCTCATTTCTGTTTTATCTCACTTCTTTGAAAATGAATTCAATCCCCATTTCCTCAGGAAACATATGCCTCTGAGATCCTTCCCTCTTTTATGGCCTAGAGAGGGCTGACTGTATTCTATGGAAATAAAAAATTATAGGTTTGTTCTCTCAGTTTGCACACAGTCAACAAGAAACATTGAAAGGTTTAGTAAATGGCTCCATAAAACCATGCTTTGTGGTGAAGTGAAATCCAAAGGGCCTATCAGTTTATCTTCTTCCAGGAGTCAAGCCTTGGGATTGATTGTTCAAACAAAGCTTTTCAGAAATGTCAGAAACAATCACTTAGGAGATGGAATGACTCAGAAGATAAGCCATGCTCTATTAGGAAACCTTTCACCGACAGGACAAGTTCAAATCCAGCCAGCGGGTAACCTAGTCATTATCATGAATGAGTTTTTAGAAGAAATTCACTTGACACAATGATTTTCATCCCAATCTTGTTTCCCCTGAGGAAGGAGCAGCCTACACATCAGAAGTATAGATCTAGTAGAAAATTTACTTTTCAGATGGATTTTACAAGGACAAAATTTCTTTCTTTGACAGAATTCATCTTCAGTAGACTGGTCAATTAATCAGTAAACAAATATATCTTAAGCACTTCCTGTGTGTTTGACCTGAAGTGTTCTCCCTCCTCACCTCTACTTTTTAGAATCTCTATCATCCTTCGGGCTCACTTCAGGTGCCACTTCTCATATGAGCGCTTCGTGTCCCCTACACCCTGTCCCCCAGCTGCCAATAGCCCTCACTACCAAATCACTTCCTCTTTATCCTCTATATGTTTTGTATTTACTTATATGTGTTCAATACCTATAGAAACCTTTTCTGTGTCATGGACCACTTTGGGGATCTGATGAAACCTGTAGACCCCTTCCCAAAATAATGTCTTTAAATGCACAAAGTCAAATACATGAGATTACAAAGGAAACTAATCATCTCAATAATAGATAGTACTTGTATAGTGGTTTAAGGTTTACAAAGCACTTTGTGAACCTTGTCTCACTTTATCCACCTGAGAACCCAGGAGGTGGGTACTATTATTATCCCCATTTGTAAAATGGGGAAACTGAAGTAGTCAAGTGACTTGCCCAAGGTCACACAACTAGGAAATGTCTGAGGCTGGATTTGAACTCAAGTCTTCCTGACTCCAAGTCTGCTATTTTATCCACTACCCCCACCTAGTTCCCTACTGAAATGTAAAGGGATGGGATGTATGGCTGATGTTTTTGCTTTCCCATGTAGGTTATGCATGTCCACATGAGTCTATCTAGATGTGCTACAAGAATCATTATCTCTAGAGTCTCCAGGTAAAAATTTGATTACTGACAGGAGGCAAAGTAAGAGGTTGGGACAAATAGTGGGTCATTGCTCTTCACAGAGAGAGGAGGTATTGGGCAGAGAGTGATCTCTATCAAGCTAAGCTCCTGATTACTATTCCTTAATAAGAAACAAGAACCCCATGTTAAATATTCAATATATAACTCACCTCACCACAATGACCACATATATCAAAAAGCAAATAAATCCATTTATTCAAGTCAAAAGTAAAATAGAAATTAAAAAAGTGTGTATATGAGAATATATGTCAAATAACACAGTTTGAATGAAGTTTCTCATTGGGAGTGAGATTACTTAAATAACAGAGAGTCCCCAGTCTCACCCTCTAGTGCAGCAAACTGGGAATAAAGACATCAAAGTCCTACACCTCAACTTCTTCCCAGTCTTTATTCCTCTTCAAGCAACCTGAAGAGAGATTGAAATGGTGCATCTTTTCTCTTGAAGCTAGTAGCCAGAAGAGCCTGACTCTGTCTTCTTGCCAGGCCTTATCAACTCCTCCTTCTTACAAGGGTAGAGCATTGATCTCCACCAATGAGAAGAGAGATCCATACAATTGGCTCTTTGAGCCAAGAGTTACAGAAATAAAGGGGAGTCATCTCCAGTCATCCTGACCTGTAGCTTACCATGGGCCCAGGTGGCCACAGAGGAGAAAACGAAGCTGATGACTTTGCACAGTCCTCTCTCATTTAAGTCCAATTCACTTGCAAGTCATGGCATCACCTGCCTGCTGTCATGGTCCTCTTCAAAAATGAATGACAAACAACAACAGAAATAAAGAAAGATTTTTTTCTTTCTTCTAAGGTCACAGACACCTCCCTTCCCCCCCAAAGGAAAAATCATTCATCAATGATACCTTAGGGATCTGTGGATCCCATGCTAAAAACCTTTGTTTACTATAACATAAGCTCTTTGGGGGCAAGAAATGCTTTGTTTTTGTATTTGTATCTACCATGACTAACTGTGCTTGGAATATTGCAAATGGCTTCCTCTAATGAAAGTGAACTTGCATTTACAGTCTTTAAAAAAATAAAACAAATCAAAAAATTGTATACTAGGAAAAGAAAGGGCCTGGTCATATAGCAAAAATGATGACAAGTGGACAGCCAAAGCAGTCTTCTGGTACCCTCACAATGTCAGGCATATGTGAGGACAGCTTTTAAAACATCCCATCAAATCAAGAACTCATGGGTAAACAAAGACAAGAGTCATACATGATGTGCAGACATGAATGGAAAATGATCTTCGATTTTGGAGGGAACCATAGAATTAATTAGATCACAGATCTATTTGAGTATTAAAATTTTGCATTGAAAATATTTCAACAAGTACTTATTTTGTCTGCAGTAAATAAACACACAGAAAATATTTATTTTTATTTTTGTCTTATATATGAAAATGAAGCAAAAAAAATTAAAAAAGAAAATGAAGCAGTATGGTACAATGGAAAGAGAGCTGGATTTGAAGTCAGAGGACCTGGTTCTACCACCTACTCACTATGTGGCCATAGATTTTATTTAGCTCTCTGAACATCAGTTTCCTCAACTATAATATTAAGGGGGTTGCCTAGTTAGCCCTGAAAAAATCACTTCCATATCTAATTTTATGGTCCTAAGATCTTATAATTTACAAAATCCAACTTCATTTAAAAGGATTTCAAAATTCATGGTATCTTTTTTATGACTGAATTTTTCTTAATGATGGATTATAAGATGATAGAAAATATCAAAATTATTATCACAGGGGCAGGATCTATAATGTCATTTGATGTGAAAAGAGTTCCCTAATTGTTGAGAAGACATCTAAATAATGAAACAGGATTTCTGGTAGTAGAATCAAGGAGTTCAGGGGAACCACAACAAATTTTTGATGTGACTAATCAAATCATATAAAATATTGCCACTGATTTAGAAGAGGGAGTTTTGCAAACTTCATGATGAAATGGTCAAGAAAAGTTATACTGTTTGTCCTTGGTGTTGTCATTATTGCCTTTTTTGAGTAGGGGTATACACTTTCATATTAGGAAGCCAATTTAGCCAAATCATTTTAATGATGTAAAAATTACAGTTTTCCATAGTATTTGAAAGGAAAAATAAAATCCAGTCAAACAGATAAATATATTTAATTAAAAATCCTCATTATGAGTCAAATTTTTCTATCAATATTTCTGGAGCAGTTATTTCCAAATTGAAGTCAATAAGTCCCTCTAGTTTTCCATGGTATTGGATTGTTGCAATGGTCTAGGAAGCCATAAGTACAAAATAGCACCAGTCATATTGTTAAATAATTAATAATAAAACATACCTTTTGTAGATTGATTAAACAATGTCTCTCACATATGGGTAACAAATATTTCTATTTTCAAATGTGTGTGGGAAATCTTATTAATAAAATAAAATTATACTTTGACTATTCACATATATTATGTACTGGGGATTATCACTGTGGCTTTTAAATATCCCCTCATATATTTTAAATGTCAATTTAACATCTATATTACAAAATCTGATTGTCATAAATATTTTCCCATGTGTTGTTTTTATTTTAGTTATATTGTTTAATATTGTACATTTTTAATATATATGGTAGTTGAACATATACCTTATCTCTAATAAACCCTTCTATTTACCCTTTTCCCTTTGAAAACTGAAAAAAAATATTTTATTTTACTATCTTCCAAACATATATATGTGAATATATTATATATACACATATTTGTGTATGTGTGTGTGTATATGTACATATATGTATATATATACAAGAGAGAGAATGAAATGAGAGAGACAGAGAGAGAGAGAGAGAGACAGAGAGCTCATTCATCTGGAATTTACTGGAATATAGAGTTTATCGGTCTAAATCCCATTTCAGTCAGATTGACAACCTTTTTTCCCAGTTATTTGTGGGGTAAATATTGGATTGTTTCTCCAATTTTTATTTTCTAGAGCTTTATCAGACTCTAAACAGTTGCATAAATTTGGTTGGATATGTGCTTGATCTATTCTAGTCTCTCTTCCTCTATCTTAATGTCGATTAACTTTTACAATAATCACTTTGAAGTATGTTTTAAAATGTACAAGGCCACCTTCATCAGCTTTTCCCTTCTGTATATCCTTGCCTATTTTGTGTACTGTTTTTTAAAATCTAAATTACATCATGATTTTGTCTAGTTTTATAAAGAAACCTCTTGGCATTTTGGTTGATTTTACATTAAATGTATAATTTAATTTTTGGAGTGCTGTCATTTTTACTATAATTATCTGGTCCATCCACACATATTTATTTAATATTCTTCCTATTATTTAGATCCTCCTTTATCTAGATCATTATACTTTTATAGCTGTCCTTCTCCAAGTCCTGTATAATCTTAGGTAGGTTAATTCCCAAATATTTACTAGTTTCTGTTGTTATTGTTAAAAGGGATTCATTATCTTTAAATTAGGTTTTCTTGATCTTTATCACTAGTAAATAAGAATACTGATGATTTTGTGGATTAATCTTACATACTACAAATTTGCTGAACTTATTTCCTTTTTTTTTATTGAGACAGTTGACTTTTCTAGTTTCATTATCAGTTCAGCTGCAAATAACTCCATTTTGATCTCCTTATTTCCCATGTTCATCTTGCAGCAGTAAGGCATAATGGAAAGAGAGATAGCCTAAGAGGAGTAGAACTGAATTCATCTTGCTTCTGATACATCCTGGCTCTATGATCCTTGACAAGACATTAAACTTTTTGGTGTCCTAGGAAACTCTCCAAGACAAGTTTCAGTATTTGTGGGGAAACATTTGAAAGAGGGTGGGAGAGTCCCCTCACTGGGATTTCCCTATACCACTGAAAATGCAGGCCTGGCTTAAGGGGGAAAAAATCTTTCTAACATCTTTTTCTATATTATTTCAAATGTTATAATAATCCTTCTTTTGTCATCACTCTTGGGGGCATAGGGTAAAAGAACCTGAAGGATTTGGGGATCCGTCCTCCTGATGGGTCTAGATTTACTCAGCATTCACCCAAGTTCCAGTCCCCCAAACTAGCCCTGACTTTGATATTAAAGTGACTGGTGGAATAAATACAAGGGGAGGATCATACAAGCTGCAGTAAGGTCCTTTAAATGTGGATGAGGTAGTTATACTTGACTGGGGACAATCTGAATGGGAATGATGAATGATAATCAAGCAAAAGCCAGAAGAAAATAGAGTGAAACCTTCTTCTCTTCCCTTTCCCTTTCCCTTTCTCCAATGGGGAGCCAAATATCTTTATGGATTATCCATTCAGTTTTGTTCCATGCTTCCATCTATCCCCGCCTGGCTGGTAGACTGGGACAACCATGACATTAGAACCATGATCATATCCTGAATGTCTTCTCTCATCTTCAAACCTTTAAATTGTAATAAAAACCTTTTGGTCAACAAAATCCCCAGTTGTTTGATGTTTGATATGTTCTGTTTTATTGTGCAGACATATGGCTGAGAAAAGGGAAGTTCAGGGATTTTTTTTGGCATTTTAACTGGGGGCTTGAGTCAAGAGAAGTAGGTAGCGTGGAGGGCAGGGTAATAGACTTCCATAAGCACTGTAAAATAGCTCACAGTCAAATGTACTCAAGATACTCCTAGGTTTCTTCATGTATCTGAGTGTAGAAACAGCATTGGAGAGGGAAATATAGCCTTGCCATTTAGAGTGAGAGCTCTTTGGCTACAGTATCCTAAGCAAGTTTGGAAAAGAAGCAACATTACACTAAAATAATCCCTCCAAGAACAGGAGTGGTGAGCAAGGATGTTCTCTTGCATCAAAGAAAAGGGATGAGTGAGGATTCTTGTTTTACATTGTACAAATAGATAATTCAAGGACAAACTACACGGTACAGACTATAAATGCAGTAGATCAGAGAAAAGAGATATTAGTGTGGGCTGTAGCAGTCAGGGCCAACTGTGGAGAGGAGGTGGGGGAACAGCAGGAGTAAAGAGGGAGGAGAGAAGAATGGATACAGGGTTTGTGGAGGACAGTGAGACCTGCTGCCTGAAGGAGAAAAGGCATGTGGGAGTCCTCCTTTTCTTTCAGCTGTGAATAAATCTGGGACTAGAGTTTTGGTCAGAAGCATTCTGGTATCTATCCCAAAAGCAAATTAAAAGAGCCAAATATATCTCTTTAGACACGAGGCTTAGACTCCGTCGAGACTCACTCAGCCCATCCCATGTATCTGCTCTAGTTAACTCAGGTGCTTACTGCACTACTCAGGAAGAAATATAATTCCTTTCTTGGAAATGATAATAGTAGAGTTTAGCTTCTGTGAATTCACACACAATGACTGTCTCAAAGTAGAGGTATGAACGAATGAGGCAACAATGCACCATGATGATCTGTAGCATTAGCTTCAATAGCAATATTAATCCAGTGACATTTGGGCAATAACACAGTTGTCTTTTAGTAGGCTGAGCAATGTGACAGAGCTGTGAACATCAGTGGAGCCCACTATTTCAACAGATGCCAAAAGATTTTTTTTTTTGATGGTGCACAAATCTTCCAAATGGAGAAGAAATTCAGAAGGGATTTTTTTAAGATAATGTGGAAGTTCATTTCACCACAGATTTTATCAATTACAAAAGCCCCAAATATTCATGAAGTCAAAGACGTTAGAGAGAACACAGCATTGAGCTTTTGAGTGGAAATGGATAGAAACTCTAAGACATATGATAATATGAACCTGAAGGTTTTAATAGGTTGATTTTTTTAATCTATGGATTGTGGAAGAAGTGAACAAGAATTTGTTAAGCACCTCTTATGTGCCAAGTGCTTTATAAATATTAGCTCATTTGATCCTTACAAGAACTTTGTGAAGATGGTGTTATTATCCTCATTTTACAGTTGAGGAAACTAAGGCAAAGGGTAAGTGACTTGCCCAGGGTCATACATCTAACAAATTCCTGAGGCTGGATTTGAGCTCATGCCCTCCTGACTCCAAGCTGGACCCTCTAGCCACTGTATCACCTCACTGGTGGACCTACTAGGTGGTAGTGAGCACATGATCCCAATAACTAGTCACTATTATTTCTTAACTCCTTAGATTTTGATTTTCTTTTCCTCTGGTCTTAAATGAATTCAGTTCTTCAACAATTTTCAGTTGACTCATAGGATGTCCCACACAGTCACAAATATATTCCTATATTTAAGTATATGTGTATGTTCATATATGTGTATGTATATTTTGTGTGTGTGTATATGTGTATAGAGCAGCTAGGTGGCACAGAGGATAGAGTATCAGGTCTGGAGTCAGGAAGACGTGAGTTCAAATTTGCTCTTAGGTAGTAGCTGGGTGATCCTGGACAAATCATTTAACTTTGTATGACTCAGTTTCCTCATCTGTAAAATGAGCTGAAGAAGGAAATGACAAACCACTCCATTATATTTGCCAAGAAAACCACAAATGGGGTCATGAAGAGTCAAAACAACTTAAAATATCACCAAACAACAGCAACAGCTATGCACACACACAACACATACAGACATATATAAACAAGTATAGACATACACGTATGAGAAGGTAGGAGAAGGAAATAGGCATTTTATTAAGAGCCTAGTAAGTGCCAAGCATTCTTCTAGTCACTTCACGTATATTAACTTATTTGAACCATACAACAACCCTGGATGGTAGGTGTTATTATTATTATTATTATTATTTCTATTTTATAGTTGTGGGAACAAAGGCAGATGGTGGTTAAGGGACTACTCCAGGGTCACACAGATAGTAAGTGTCTGAGGCTGGATTTAAACTCAGATCTTCCTGATTCTAGTCCTAGTTCTCTGTCTACTGCATATACATATATATACATATATGCACACATATATGTATACACATGTACATTTTATATATGTGTACCCACACATATATAATATAAATATTTAAACCCACCCTCAATACCCTGATCCTAAATCCATTGTATGTTTCCATAGATGTGTAGGGAGTGGATTCTTGCCCTGCAATCTTGCCCCATTATCAGTTTGATGAACTCATAGGACAGGTGCCTTTGTTTAGGACTTTTATGAATTTAGTGGGAAGAAAGTGTTTTAAGAAAACTATGGGTGTACAAGAATAGTATCTGCCTTCAAGGAGCTTAGTCTTATGAGGGAGACAGACAAAAAAACAATGTGCAAACAAGATACACAAAAGACAATTTAAAGGTAATCTCAGAAGGAAGATACTTCCATTAAGAGGGCCCAGAAGACTTCTTGCAAAGGTGAAAATTTAGCTTACTTGAAGGAAAAAAGTATGTATGTTTATGAAAGAAGTTTATGTTGTGGACTTTGAATGTAGAAATCATACAAAGGCAAACATATACTACAAAATCTCTTTGCATTTTACTCAAATGTCATAAATACTAAAAATTTATTATTTTATAGGTAATGTCTTTAAGAATAAATAACATACTAAACAAGTTGTGGTATATGAATGTAATGGAATACTATTGTGCTATAAGAAATAAGGAGCAGATGGACTTCATAATAACCTGGAGAGACTTATATAAACTGATGCTGAGTGAGGGGAGCAGAACCAGGAGAACATTGTACACAATTGCAGACACATCATATCTGTGATGACTGATTTTGATAGACTGGATTCCTCTCAGCAAGGCAAGGTTATAAGACAACTCCAAGGACTCATGATGGAAAGGGCTATCCAGATCCAGAGAAAGAACTACCGAGTCTGAATGCAGATCGAAGCAAACTACTTGCTCTCTCTCATGTTTTGTTTTATTTTGTTCCTTCCTTCTTGTTGTTCACCCCATTGGTTATAATCCTTCTTTACAACTTGACTAATGTTTAATGCGAAGGTATTTGTAGAACCTATATTGGATTGCATGCTGCCATGTGCGGGGGGGAAAGGAAAGGGTAAAAAATTTGGAACTCAAGGGATTGTGGAACTGAATGCTGTAAACCAAAAGCAAATAAATGAATTTAAAAGAAAAAGAATAAATAACATGAAACCACCTGAATTTACATGAAACCAAATTAGGAGTTGGTGAATTCTCTTACAAAGGATTCATAGTTAGATTCCTGTAGTAAGATCTCTTGAGACATTTTAAATAATGACTTGATACACATATAGCTCCTCAACATCATAGTCTTCTTCTCTCTAAATGTGGGTCACATGACCATCACCATAGTCATATCCAAACAAAAAATCAAAACACAAGGGCTTAAGGTCAGCCAAGAGTGAAATAAGATCTAGTTATAACTACACTTCAATTTTTTAAATTAATTAATTCATTTATTTTTAGCTTACAACATTCAGTTCCACAAGCTTTTGTGTTACAAATTTTCTCCCCCTCCCTCTCCTCTCCCTTCACCCTATGGTATCATGCAATGCAAAAATGGTACTTTGAAGTAACAGAAACTAGGCCTGGAAGAAATCCAGAAACTTGATCAGGGTTACACAGCTATTCAATGCCTAAGGCGAGATTTGAACCCAGGTCTTACTGACTCTGAGTCCAGTGATATATTGATTACATTGTGCTGTCTCTTAACATTTGATCTCTGAAGGGACATATATAGTATCCTAATTTTCCTTGTGTCTAACACCCAGCATCTATCACTACACGTAATTCAGCAGTTTCAAAGGTACCTTCATTTCTAAGATTTTGTGATCACATACAGTAGGTAATTAAGAAAGATTTGAATAAATGGATAAAGTATTTAGTTTGACATAGTAGGAAGAAGCTAGACAACCTATGTTCAAATTTCAGCTTTGACACTCACTACCTGTAGACTGTGTGTGTGCATGTGTGTGTGTGTGTGTGTGTGTGTGTGTGTGTGTGTGGAGAGAGAGAGAGAGAGGGAGGTGTGTGTGTGTTCTTGACCTATAGAAGAGGAAAGTGCTGAGCAGGGTACCTTTCGAAGAAAAGAGAAAATGACCTCCCTCACTCCCACATCTGGAGGAATAATAAGAAACTAAAGTCACAGTATAGTAGAACGAAAGACCTAAACTTTGTACTCTGCTATTACCATGAATCTCAGTAGCTAGGGGGCACAGTGGATAGAGAGCAGGACCTGGAGTCAGGAAGACTCATCTTCCTGAGTTCAAATCTGGCCTCAGACACTTACTGTGTGACCCTGGGCAATTCACTTAACCCTGATTGCTTCAGTTTCTTCATCCGCAAAACAAACTGGAGAAGGAAATAGCAAAGCATTCCAATGTCTTTCCCAAGAAAACCCCAAATGGGTCACAAAAGTTGGACATGACTGAAAAACAACTGAAGAACAGTACTGTGCATTATTGAGACTGTGTGGGATGGATAAGGGAGACAGCTGTTTAAAAGCCACAAAGTGAATTTCCTCTGTCCGAGAAGTGAAAATGAGAGGTGGCCCTATGAATCTAGAAAGGACCCTGTAGGACCCTGAGGACATGTGGAATCCACTGGTGAGGAAGGATAATTGTATTGAATGTTTGTGAGCTACTAGGAATCCTTAATGTGTTTTCTGCATTTATTTATGGGTTCCAGTGAGTACTTTACATCTTGTGCATTTTCCATGGGGTAAAACAAAGGATGTCCTGTGCCAGATAACAGAATTTATTACCTTGGGTAATTATACAGGATCATGAGAATCTATTACCCATATCTGTGAAAATCTAGAAGCAAGCTATATTCTTCCATTTCTCTAAGTAAATTCCAGGTAGGTCACTATGAGCCAGAGATATTGAATTGGGTATGGCCCTCAAGCTTAATCCCAGTCTATGAGAACCCAGAGTTTGGAGACCTTGAGCTACAGGTTATGTATGCATAACTGCCTCTTGTGCTGAGTAGTCTGATGGACCCATCTATGATTGCATCAATAAGGTTGCTCCCTTTAACAATACAGATTGCAACCATCCATACCTTCTCATCCTGAAGCATTCTTATCCATATCCTCCCACTGATCTTCCGTTATGCCCAATAGTAGAGGTTGATTCAAGAAGCATGGAGTATTTAAAGTAAGGCAGGAAAGAATACTGGCTGACTTGGGAGTTAGAAGAAATGGATTTGAGTATTCATTCTACCTCTGACCAGCTATGTAATCACAGAAAAGTCACTTCCCTCTCTGACCCTCAGTTCCCTTATCTGTAAAACAGGGGAGTTAGACTAGGTGATCTAACTCGAACTAGATGGTCCTTTTCAACTCTAAAGTCTGAGAGTCTCTGTGGCTGTCCCAGAATTTCCTCTAATATAGAGCCGGACCCTTCATGTATGAAAAAAACCATCTGAGCTTATTGCTTCTTACTAGATCTGAGAATAAAATTAGCCGAGCTATAACTGGGAATTCTTGAATCAGAGGCAAATTAATGAGGTGAGGGGTATTACTGAAGTGAGGGTGGAAGTTAGAGATGGAAGTAGCAGTGTCAAACTTTAGAGGGAAGCTGTGCTGGCAGAAGGTGTGACATGCCCCTCCCCCAGAGCATTACCTTCTCTATAGAAGCCAGGGTATGACCCCAGGAAAACAGAACCATGAGGATGAAATCCTGGGATTGGTTATGCCAAAGCTATGTAGGATGGTGGAAGGACTGAGTGGTGAGCCATAGAAACAGTGGTCACCATAGAATGGAACAAGATCACTTCATTCACAAGATAGCAGCATAGAAGCAGGATAACTCCCTGCACTCCCCCCATAATCACCTCAAATACCTATAAAAAATGACTAAACAAACTTTAGGGCTACAGAACCCACAAAGTGACAGAGAGAAGCAAACCACCCACTGAAGACAGCCCAGCAGGCAGATAGGAAGGGTCCATTGCAGCATGCTGGGAGCAGAGCCCAGCCCCACATGAGCCCATGGTTTTAGCCCCAGGGCAGCCTGACCAGCCTATGGTTTCAGCCCCAGAGCAGCCTGACCAGCCCAGGCTGGAGGGACTTTGGGAGAGTGGATTACCAGCAGCTGTGGCTGTTTCCAGAATTATCAATCCATAAATGCCAAACACAAAGTGAGAGGTCAGTGGACTTTGGGAACAAAGGGTCTGAGAGTGTGGTCCAGCCTCTGCCCCCTGGAGGGAAAAGTAGCTGGGGCACTGTGGCCATGTAACTGTCACCTCATGGCTGCTTCAGAGCTCCTGGCCTGCAGATTGTAGGGGGACCAAGCTACCATTCTGAAGGGTAATCGCTCTTGCTTTAACCTGCTGGGATCTGGATTGCTGTCGAGAGTAGAGGTCCTGAGGTGGGTGACCAGGTGCCAGAGCCAGTGGATGCTTCAGAGAGGGCTGCCAAGTAATAGCTCTGGCAACTGTGAAAAGCCCAGTGATTTGGAACAAAGCTCTCCTCTCTGGAAGCAGAGTTCTACTGTGGCAAAAAGCTCAAAAGTCAAGTAATTGAGTGGCAACATAAGCAAGCAAAGGAAGCACAGCAACCCAACTTTGGATTCCTTTTTAGAGGGATAAAAAGGATCAAAACATGGAAAAGGAGAAAGAAAACAAAGTCAGAACTCCTGCACCAAAAGTTTCAAGAAAACTAAGAACTGGTTACATACCATGGAGGAGCTGAAAAAGGATTTTGAAAACCAAGTAAGAGAAGTGGAGGAAAAATTGGGAAGAGAAATGAGAATGATGCAAGAAAATCATGAAAAGAGAGTCAACAACCTGACTGAAGAAAATAACACCTTTAAAATTGGACTAACTCAAATAGCAAAAGAGGCTCAAAAAGCCAATGAGGAGAACAATGCCTTAAGAAGCCGAATTTGCCAGATGGAAAAAGAATCTCAAAAGCTCACTGAAGAGAATAATTCCTTCAGAATTAGATTGGAGAAAATAGAAGCTAGTGACATTATGAGAAATCAAGATACTATTAAACAGATCCAAACAAATGAAATATAGAAGGCAATGTGAAATATCTCATTTGGAAAACCACTGACCTGGAAAATAGATCCAGGAGAAAATTTAAAAATTATTGGACTACCTGAAAGCCATGATCAAAAAAAGAACCTAGAAATCATCCTTCAAGAAATTCTCAAGGAAAATCACCCTGATATTTTAAAAACAGAGGGCAAAATAGAGGTTGAAAGAATCCACCAATCACCTCTTGAAAACGATCCCAAAAAAAAAGCTTCTAGGAATATTGTAGCCAAGTTCTGCAGTTCCCAGGTCAAGGAGAAAATATTACAAGCAGCCAAGAAGAAACAATTTGAATATTGTGGAAACACAATCAGGATAACAAGGATCTGGCAGCTTCTACATTAAGAGATTGAAGAGCTTGGAATATGATATTCCAGAGGGCAAAGGAGTTGGGATTAAAAGCAAGAATCACCTACCCAGCAAAACTGAGTATCATGTTTCAGGGGAAAATATGGTCATTCAGTAGAATAGAGGACTTTCAAGCATTCTTGATGAAAAAACTAGAGTTGAATAGAAAATTTGACATTCAGATACAAGAAGCAAGAGGAGCGTGAGAAGGTAAATAGGGAAAAGAAATCATAAGGAACTTATCAAAGTCCAACTATTTATATTCCTACATGGAAAAATGATAATTGTAACTGATAAAACTTTTCTCAGTATGAGAATAGTTGAAGGGAATATAAATGTGAGTGTATACACATACATACATACGTATGTCTATATAGGAAGAAGGTATATGGGCATATGAATACATATGTGAGTGTCTTCATATATGTGTGCAGGTATACATAGACAGAGGGCACAGAACAAGTTGAATAGGAAAGTATGATACTTAAAAAGTGAAATTGAGAGGTAAGAGAGGAATATAATAAGAGGAGATGGGAAGAGACAGAATGAGGTAAATTATCCCATATAGAAGACACAAGGGAAAAATGTTACAATGGAGGGGAAGAAGAGGAAGGCAAAAGGGAATGGGCCAATCTTAACTTCATTGAAATTGGCTTAGGGAGGGAATGGTATATACACTAAATAGGGTATCTCACCTTACAGAAGAGTAGGGGAGAAGGGGATGAGACGGGGGATGATGGAGGGGAGGACAGGTTGGGGGGGAGGGAAGTTGGAAGCACACACTTTTGAAAAGGGAGAGGGTCAAAGTAGAGAATAGAACAAGTGGGGGACAGGATAGGATGGAGGAAAATATAGTTAATCTTTCATAATATATTCGCTACAGAAATGTTTTGTGTAGCTACACATGTACAACCTATATTGAATGCTTATCTTCCCAGTAAGGGTAGGTGACAAGGGAGGAAGGGAAAGAATCGGGAATTCAAAGTTTTAAAATCAAATGTTTCATATATATATATATATATATACATACATACATACATATATGTATATGTATGTGTATGTGTGTGTATATATGTATATAAACATGCAACTGGGAAATAAAATATACAGGCACTGGGGTATAGAGATCCATCTTGCCCTACTGGAAAGTCAGAGGGGGGATGGGGAAGGATGTAGGAGAGAGCAGATTCGGGGAGGGGATCACTGTTTTGGGGTGGTGGGTAGGGGAAAGAGGGGAAGAAAATTTGTAACTCAAAATCTTGTGGAAATGAATGATGTAAACTATAAATAAACATAAAATTTAATTGAAAAAAAGAGGAGCAAGCTCCTCCTACTTGCCTCCCTCCCTCCCCCAGGTTGCCAGACTCCCTGAAGTGACGCTCTAGGCACCTCCACCTGGTCCTGAAGAGCAATCATCCCTTCTGAGCAGGTTCCTGTTTACCCAGGGAAATAATAGCAATAATGCTATTTAGGGTTTAAAAGTCCCTTCCTTAACAGTAACCCTGAGGGTGATATGGAACTGATATTCACATTTTTCCAGAAGAGGAAAAAAAACTTAAATAGCAGGTTCATAGAGCTAAGAAAGATCTGAGACTGGATTTAAACATAGGTCCCATGACTTCATATATAATGTACATATCTACTATATATAAAATGTATATATAAAGTATATATACTTTTTATATGTAAAAGTAAATTTTATATATTTATGTAGAATTCTTTACATGAGTTATTTCATTTGATACTCACAGCAATGCTGGGAAATATATGCTTTCATTATTCCCATTTTACAGATGAGGAAATGGAGAATGAGGGAGGTTAAGTGACTTGCCCAGGGTCACTTAGCTAGTAAATGTCAGAGACAGGATTTGAACTCAAGTCTTCCTGGGTTCAAAGTCCATCATATTATCCACTATGCCACCTAGCTGCCCAAAATAATAAAAGTAATAAGAATAAGCATAAAAATAAACCTAGACTTCTTTAACCTTTCTTTAAGGTCCAATTGCCCATCTCCATCTGGGTCTCCCTGCTCCCTGAACTTACATTGCAGTAAACAAGACAGGGAAAAATAAGAAGATAGACAAATAAGACCCAAAGAATGTTAATTTGGTTTCTTTCCTCCTTTGATTCCCTTCACAAACCCTGACAAAATTGGCTTTGTTAAAGGGAAGAACCAGAGATGCCTACAAAAGCCTTGGGGACATTCGTCATTAAGAAGTGCCCAGTTTAGTCTGTCTTGTGAGTGCTCAATAAATTCTTGTCGACAGAAGGCTGAGTGATAGTACAAAGCCCCCAAACAGCAGAACTCCTACCTCCTTCTCAGTAGTTGTCTGAAAACCAGGAATAAATATCACAGGCTTTGCAGAAGCCTAAATATAATCCAAAAATGAAATACACTATTTGATGTGGAGTAGCTTTCTTCTAATCTCAAACTTGCAAGACAGGAGGAAGTAACCCTAGCCAGGCTTAAAAACCCCTGATGGATGCCCTATTGTTTCAGATCCCTGAGACAGACCCATTCATGCCAATCTCCAAAGGAAAGGCGATTTACAATCTCCCCATTGCACGTTGAGACAGTGAGAATATTGGAAAGATTAGACTAGAAGCCAGGAGACTCAGGTTTTACAGCAAAGGGTCACTAACTAGTATCATCAAGGGCATATCTTGACCTCTGGGTCTTAGTTTCCCCAGAAATAAAATAAAGTCCTGTCTAACCTACCTCATGGTTGTCCAAAAATAACCTTAGATGGAAAAGTTTCCTGCAGGGAGTGAATTCAGGGTGTCCAAAGAAGTCTTCCTGGTCTAGGAAAAGTCCTCCCACTTATGCTTAAGTCTGAAATTCCTTTAATGAGATAAATCCTTTCCTTTCTCAAGTAAGAAATCAGGCTTAATATGGCAGGTGAGAGGAAATGATGCATTATGGTCATGCTGGAGCAGAAATAACAGCTAGCAGAACTTTTTTTTTTTTTCTTTCTGGGATCAGGTTTTGATAGAAGGAAGGGAAGAAGGATGAGGACTATTTTGGGAATATGGATAGGGGAGCCCTGATGGGAGAAAAAGGTTCCAAAAGGGAAGGGTGGTGCCTCCTGAAGATGGCTAGGCTCGAATTGGAAAGATCCAATTAGACATGAACATGTAGACAATGAAAACTGGGAAGCACTACCTAGATTGCAGCAGGATTTAAGTTGCTTGCTGGGGAAAAGGGAGAAAAGAGAGAAAACATATCTCTTCCTATCTCAAAATGAATAAAGGTGCAACTAAAACAGGCCATTCCAGAATAATTGTTGATTCTAGTTAAGTCAATAGATGTTATTTGGTAAAAGTGTAACAATGACTGGACTTTGGTTCAGAAAAGGCCTAGGTTCAAATTCAAAACTTACTAGCTTTTTCTGACCAAGGACAAATCTATTAACCTATTTAAGCCTCAATTTCCTCAGTAGCATGCAAAAAATGCATATATATTTATAACGTATATGTTCTCCCTATAAAAAAAAAAGTGTGCCAATGAAAGCATCCTCCCAATTTTATTAGAAAGAAAGAAATCCTTGATAGTTTATGTATGAGTAAATGATTCTATTATTAGAGTTGTCCATGAGTCAACCAGCAATGACCTTTCTCAAACACAGGGTCATATTTATAGAGTATCTTTTTGTAAAGGTATGTTATGTGGTTTAAGCCCCCATACCCACGAAAAATAGGAAATTACTAAAATCATCTTGGAAACCCAAGATATGTAATAATTATCATACTAACAGAAACCCAGCAAATAGCAGCGCTTAATCAGTAAAAATATATAACTGTAATATTAATGGAAACATAAGACATTTGAAGTAATTTCTATTCTCATTCCCCAAATGACTGCAAGCTCATTCCTAATTCTGACAAAGTAGCCTGTACAAACAACATTCCACAAATCCAAATTGGGATGTGGTCTTTTCTCCTTACCCTGTCTCCTTCTCTGTAATCATAATGAGAACAAGTGTGTTACTCAGTAATATTATCCTTGAGAATGAAAATTATGTCAGCCACACATAAAGGCCTGTGGGGAAAAACTAGCCCCAGAAAGACACATCCTCTGTCTGAGATGTGAAAACTTGTGACAAAACTTCTGATATGGATAGACCAAGGTGACCTACATCTTCTCCCTGAATACCTCCATCTCCAGTCAGAGAATCTCCCTTTTTTGTGATTTCTGGGTGTTTCTTCTCTTAGTTTCACAGGTTTAAGGAATACTTTAATTTCTGCTAGCCACTGAAGGCTCACCTTACTGACTCTCCCTTCTTCCATAGGCCAGAATTCTTCACCAGATTCTATACAACCCTTCTTCATCATAGTCACTAAATCTCATGAGGAAAATGGAATCCTAGGAAGTATCTCCCAATGAACAATACCCCCCAATGTTAAGGCATTGTGGGTAAGACAAATCCATCCCTGTTACATGAGCCACTGAGTAACAAACAAGGCCATGTTTTTTTTTTTTTTATTACCAGCAACAGAGTTCAAAGGAAGCACTAACATAATATAGGTTGCTGCCATTTTGAGATAATAACATAGAATGAAAAAAAAAAAAAAGGTACAATTCAGTCCAAATGGTTTATCATCAATAATCAGTATGGTATGTTCCTGCCTTCAAGAACAGAACTACAGATGCTCTCATTTAGAGGGAGTAGTCAAATTGACTGACATCATAATAGCACTCTCTATTTCCACGAGCCCCTGCATCCCAGGCTCTTCAAGTGCTTTGAAGCACTAATTAATTCTCATCAAGCCCCAGGAGCTTGATAATTTTATCACCAAGGATTCTCAGACTCAGAAAGGTTCAGTGACCTGCCTAGGGCCACACAGCAAGTCGGCATCAGAGTCTGAATTAGTAAGTACAGCCCACAGATGCTGCCTTTGGGCTTACCTTCCTTCACTTTGATCTCCAGGATGTGAGGAAAGGACCCACTTATTCCAGACCCCACAGAGGATGAAAGACATTTTTTTTGCTTATATGCTAATATCTAAGAAACCGAAACTTATTTTTATAGACATGCATAGCGGTCAAGTGACCAAATGCTTAGAAGACATCTGTTAATTAGTCAATACATTGAGAAATACTTATTTAGAATTTTTATGTGCCTATCCCAGCATAGATTCAGTAAATCCCAAGATTTGCCTAATAAAATCTAAGATCTGCTTGGTTTTTTGTTGTTGTTTTTGTTTTGTTTTGTTTTTGTGGGGTGGGTAGAGAGGCCCAGTGACTTTGAGATCAGATCTCTATGTCTTTCAGAGTGGAAATTCAGTTGCCACTCATAAACCTAATACGAATGCTGATTAGTATGAAAGCATTAACCTGCTCCATTTTTCTAACTAGGCTAGTTTACCCCACCTCAGGCCCCCTGGCAACCCAAAAGGCTCATCATATTAGTGCAGACACCTGGTTGACTTTAACCCTACTACAACTCAGAATTCGTTAATTCAAGTGATTCACCAGCCTCAGTCTCCCCCAATAACAGTGATTATAAGCAAGTACCACTGATGCTTATGATAGCCTGACTTGACTTGTTAACTCATCTCTCCCTCTTCCAATGCAAACTCCAAAATGTTATCAAAGTGACTACCTCACTCTACTATTCAGGAAACTTCAATGACTCCCTAGTACCTCTAGGATCAAATAAAAACCCCACTGTTTCATTTGATGTAGTTTCTTGCCTTCAGCCTCTGAAACAGCAAAACTGCTTCCTCAGTCTTCTCATAACCCTCAACTTTATCTGCAACCACTAAGGAAGTTCTGAGATTTCTTCAGTTCGAGGGCCTTTTGACATGACCAAGTCTGTCATTGCAGAGCTGATGGTATAATGTTTTTGCACTGTGTTCACCCTGTGATGCTAACAGCACCATGTCTTGGTGGGAGAAAGCATACATCCTCCTCTGAACATATTTCCAAAAACACCAGAGTCAGAGCAGTGACTTTCTCCATTCCAAATACAAGGAATTCCAGCACCAATTCTACATTTTCCCAAGTTCCAGCACTTGGTCTGATAATCTGCTAATTCACTGACATCATAAAGTTGTCAGTTATTTTTTCTTATGTTGGTATGAACAAAATTCACACTATCTGGATGAATTGGGGTCTAAAATTCAGCAGGTAAGGTAACATTTTTGCCAGATATTTTCCCTTTTTGGAGTACATGGAGATTAAGGGAAATACACAAGTCATGGCAGGCACAGGAGAGTATGAATTATGTTCCTCCCCCCACCTCAGCCCCCACCATGGCTCCCATAAGGAAAAGAAATATTTTTTTCCCTCAAAGCCATCTTAAGAATATGAGTCATTCCACTTTGAATATTTATTCTTTAGAAATTTACAATATTGACACAATGGATTATGGTCCAGTGGATAAAACTTTTCTGTTTCTTTGTTTAAAGCTCTTCATAACCTGGCCTCAAGTGATTGTGCCAGCTTTATGATGCATTACTCGTCTGTCCATTCTCTCAGGTCCAGACAAACTGGCCTTCCCTCTCCTCCTTACACATTCCCTTCCAGCTCCCATTTCTGTGCCTTTGTACTAGATATTCCCCATACCTGGAGTATACCCCCTTCTTATCTCATACTTCTAGGGTGTATCTTTTACTTCAAGATACAGTGCAAGCCCCAATTTCATATAAAACCATTCCTGATACCCCACTGTTAAAAGCTCTCCCCACAACTGCTTTGTACTTGCATTTATTCTCTTTACATTTTTCTGTATATCAATATCTGCATGTGTGTGTATGGGTGGGGGGGAGGAGAGGGAAAAGGAAAGGGAGAGGGAAAGGGAAAGAGAGGGAGAGAGAATAGATAGATGGGTGTATGAATATATAAATTCTCTAATAGAATACTAGCACCTCAAGAGTACAGCTATTGTTTCATTCTTTCTCTTCATGTCCCCAGTGCCTCACATAATGCGTAATAGGCACTTAATACTGGCTGACTGATTGCTAGATTAGTTCTTCTCCCTAGTGTTTCTTATTGTGACCCACTAGCTTTAGCTGGGAAAAGATTACAAGTACGGATATTGTCAGAAATTAGCATCTGTCCGTGGATTTGGGGGAGTGGGCTAACATGAGAAGCCAAGCATCCGAATCAAGAACAAAATAAAGCAAAACAGCAGACAAAGCAGTATGCTGAGCATCAGGACGTGGGAGTCAGTGAATCAAGTCCTCATGCCAAAGGAGGCTATAATTAGAGAGAGATGGGTAGTTGGAGAGAATTGTTGCAGATAGAAGAACTAGGGTGAGGGCGAAAACACCAAGGGAAGAGTCAGGAGTCAGGCAAACCTAGATCAATCCCAGAGCAGGGTTCACTTAAAAGCTGTTCCCACACTCACCATGCTGTTTGGTAAACATGTTTTCATATGTTAACCACACCCCTGGGAGGCAGAAATGACTTTAATGCCCATCTAGCCCAAGCCTTTGGCTTCAAAAATGAGTGACCTGAACCCCAAAGTGACTTGTTCAAGGTCCCACACATCATCATCATTATTGTTAACATTCATGTAACACTTAATATGTGTCAAGTACTGTTCTAAGTGTTTTGTAAACATCTCATTTTATCCTTACATCATCCCTGAGAGAAGGTGCTATTATTAGCCCCATTTTACAGATGAGGAAACCGAATTTGTCCAGGGTCACAAGCTAATAAATGTCTGAGGTTGCATTTGAACTCAGGTCTCCATTACACCACCTAATGTCCTAACATAACAAATGGTAGAACTGAAATTAAAAGGCAGGTCTTCTCATTCTAAATCAAGTCCTCAGTCTCCTATATCATGACTGTTATCTTTCATTTCTCATAGAGACAATGTTCCCTGAACTGATAGAAACTAGATGAATCATCATTCTCTTACCCATGTCCTTTACTCTCCTACCCCCATGCCTTGAGTCATGTTGTTCTTTTCATCAGGACTGCCCTTTCCATTTTTCTGCCTATCAAAACTCTACCCATCCTTTAAAATCCAATTCAAATGCTACCTTCTCTATGGAACTTTCAGATGCATCGGTCCTCACAGATGGAAATGATCTCTTCCTCTTCTAAATACCCATTTTGATTTCCTTCTCTATAATACTTGCCACATTTCCCTTTGTATTACTTATTATGCTTATCTATGTATAGATGTAATTTGTTTCATTTGTCATAGAGGTATTTATGTGTAACTTAGTGGATAGAGAGCTGGCCTGAGGGTCAAGTCTATCCAGAAGAAAAAATACCTCTAAGAGTTAGAGAGCATTATAAAATACAAAATGGATGATTTTGATTACATTAAATTGAAAAGTTTCTGTACAAAGTCAATGTAACCAAAATTGAGAGGGAAATGGGAAATTGGGAAAGAATTTTTACAACCTGTATCTCTGATAAAGGTCTTATTTCTAAAATATACAGAGAATTGAGTCAATTCTATAAGAATACAGGTCATCCCCCAATTGACAAAAGGTCAAAGTGAATGAACAGGCAGTTTTCAGAAGAAGAAATTAAAGATATCTATAAGCATATGAAAAAAAATGCTCTAAATCACTACTAATTAGAGAAATGCAAATCAAAACAACTCTGAGGTACCACATTTCACCAGTCAGATTGGCTAAGATGACAAAACAGGAAAATGAAAAATGCTGGAGAGGATTTGGAAACATTGGAACACTAATGCATTGTTGGTGAAGTTGTAAACCAATTCAACCAATCTGGAGAGCAATATGGAACTATGCCCAAAGGGCTATAAATAAGTGCATACTCTTTGACCCAGCAATACCACTTCTAGGGTCGTATCCGAAAGAGATCATAGAAGTGGGAAGAAGACCCATATGTACAAAATATTTATAGCAGCTCTTTTTGTGGTGGCAAAGAATTGGAAATTAAGGGGATGTCTGTCAATTGGGGAATGGCTAAACAAGTTGTGGCATATGAATTTAATGGAATGCTATTGTGCTATAAGAAGTGAGGAGCAAACGGACTTTGTATTTACCTGGAGAGTCTTATACAAACTGATATTGAGTGAGAATAGCAGAACCAGGAAAAATTTGTACACAATTACAGACACAACGTATGTGTGATGCCCAATTTTGATAGACTGGGCTCTTCTCAGCAATGCAAGGTTATAAGAAAACTCCAAAAGACTCATGATGGAAAGAGAAGTCTACATTCAGAGAAAGAACTACAGAGTTTGAATGAAAATTGAAGCAAACTACCTGCTCTCTTTCTTTTTCTTTTTTGGTTTTGTTTCCTCTTTCTCGTTGTTCATTCTATCAGTTATAATCCTTCTTTACAATCTGACTAATGTCTAATGCGAAAGTATTTGCAGATCCTATACTTTATTGCATGCTGCCATGGGGGTGGGGAGTAAGGAGAGGGAGGGGGAGAAAATGTGAAACTCAAGGGATTGTGGAACTGAATCTTGTAAACTAAAATTAAACAAACAAATTAATAAAGACAAAAAAATGTAAAAAAAAAAAAAAACCTCTAAGACACATTGGCTGGGTGACCCTGGGCAACTCTCTTAACCTCTCAATCCCCCCCCCCCCAAAAAAAAAAAAAACTCCTTAAAACTATAAGTTGCTATGTAGTTACCAATCTGTTTTTCATGGATAGAGGGAGTTTCCTCCCCAAGAATTCACAATTTTTGTTTAAAAAAAATCATAATCCTTTTCATCATATCCTATCTCTCTTTTTAAATAAAAAAAAATAGTTAGCATTTTAAGATTTTTAGTCTTCTGTAAAAATCACATATTATCCTTGTAGCAACTCTATAAGGTAGATGTATTTTATGCCCATTTTATAGAAGGAAGAATTGAGGCAAAGAAAAGTTAACTGACTTGACCACAGTGATACGGCTAGTAAGTATCTGAGATTAAATTTGAACTCAGGTCTTCTTGACTCTGGACAGCTAGGTGGTATAGTGGCCAGAATACTGGGCTTGGAGTCAGAAAGACTCATCTTCCTGAGTTCAAAACCAGCCTCAGACACTTACTAGCTATGGGATCCTGGGCAAGTCACATAACAAGTCATCTCTAAAATGAGCTGGAGAAGGAAATGACAAACCACTCCAGTATCTTTGCCAAGAAAACCCCAAACGAGTCACAAAGAGTCAGACACAATGGAAGTGACTGAACAACAACTTCCTAACCCCAGGACCAGCACTCTACCTACTACATTACTTAGCTTCTTTACTATAAATGTATTGAGGGCAAAGATTTCCATCTTACTAAACATCATAATCCCCACAGATGTGACTGCGGTTATAATAATACACATGGCTCTGTTAACTCATCAATTTTGAAGGTACCTCCCAACAATATATCCATGCCTGCCCATCTTGTAGAACTGTTATTCATGTCCCCTTCTGAGTTTGCTATATGGGATTCACCACTCACTAGAGACCTTCCTTGATTATCCCTGACACCACAAGGTCACCAAGAGAACTCTGGCTGTCTACATGTCATCCCTTGGCTTCATCACATGACCAGCCCATCTTCCCTTTTTATCATATAATTTCTTTCTTTCTTTCTTTCTTTCTTTCTTTCTTTCTTTCTTTCTTTCTTTCTTTCTTTCTTTCTTTCTTTCTTTCTTTCTCTCTCTCTCTCTCTCTCTCTCTCTCTCTCTCT
>NW_027187330.1:14500795-14512378 GCF_028583685.1 Petaurus breviceps papuanus
CTCTCTCTCTCTCTCTCTCTCTCTCTCTCTCTCTCTCTCTCTCTCTTTCTTTCTTTCTTTTGCCTTTTGGAGGGCAATTGGGGTTAAGTAACTTGCCCAAGGTTACACAGCTAGTTTTTTTTTTGGGGGGGGGAGTTGTGGGTGTGGATGTGTGGGTGTGTGTGGGTGTTAAGTGTCTGAGGCTGGAACCAAACTCCGGTTCTCCTGACTCCAGGGCTGGTGCTTTACTCACTGCGCCACCTAGCCACCCCTTATCATAAAATTTCTTAATGATTTTTGTTCTTGTTCCAAATCCCTCATTGGATATATGTTGTAGTCTACCTTTTTTTTTTCTATTGCCCCTTGTGCAATCCAAGACAATTACATTCTATGTTCCACTGCTATACAACACTGGTGCCATGCTGGTATGAAAAAGATGGGATTCTGCTTTTCTGCAAAGTACCCCCAAGACCTTCAGAGAAGACAAAAATCTTTTGGGATTAAGCCTAATCTTCTCTTTTACTAGTACATCATCATTCGGTAAATTCTTTATAAGGTTTCATTTCACCAAAACTACTGAACTACCATCATCCTTTCAAGGAGGGGAAAATGTCCACACATTCCAGCTTAGAAACCAAGACAACCTTACCTGATAAAGCAACAGGTAATGCACTTAATACAACCCGAGTTTAAAGTAAGATATTCTATTAAATTTTCATTGATTTGATTTGACACTGATACGACAAGAAACAGCAGACAGGATTTTTGAAAGTTATATAAAGATTCTGCAATGATCAATTACTAGAAATGACAAAGGCTAACAGAATAAATTATGGCCATCATTATAAGGCTACAGACTATTCACCATCCCAACCACATCTGGAGACAAGATTATTATTAAGGGTGGTGAACTTTGCCTCAATTGGAGAAGCTCAGGGTTGGAAAGAGCTTGAATTTACCTAGAAGATGATTGAACAGAAGCCATTGGCCAGAAGTGAAACCATAGACTAAAGGCAGAGCTAGCCAGTATACATTATGGAATCTCACAGTTGGGATCTTTGAATCTTAAGCATTTTAACTTATGCCTTTAAAAACATTATTCTCAAAATTATTCTATAATTTTAAAAATACTTATATGTATATGTGGATGTGTATATATACACACATGCACACACATATATAATATACACAGATACACGTCTTTGTGTATATACACATACCTATATACCATGTGCATGTACATACACACATGTACACGTATACATGCATATACACACATACACATACATGCATATACATATACATATACTTGAGAAGAGGAGCCCTAACAACTTAGGGAATCAGTAGAATTTTCTGTTGTATGGTGGCACTTGAATTGAGCCTTGAAGTAATCTAAGGATTTAAGCAAGTGTATGTGGTAGAAGTATGTATTTCCCATCATCCCCCAAAGAATGGTCCCAGACGTGCAGTCCTCTCTTAATGACCCTTACTACAAGACAGATGCTGTCTTTTTGTCCCTTGATGCTGTTATTCTAAAATTCCAAATCTCAGCTCTCATCTTAGCAGGCCAGGTCCTTTCGGGTGACAGAACAGCTTTCTATCTAGTAATTACCCCAGCTGGGAGACACATAGATTTTTGCTGGCCATTAGTGTGTCCTTTGACAAATTACAGTGGGAGGGTTCCCTGACATCCAAACACTAGGTGCCTGACCTGAGAGGAAAGCATTTCTAAACCACTCATTTTGAAGCACCTTCTGAGAATAGATGAATGGATGATATAGCAAGGCACACACTCTCATAGCTCTAGATCCTCAAAGCCTCTTGAAACAAAGTCATAGGAAGTAGTAGCTGAAAGTTATCTGGACTTCAATCTGAACCATACCATGACCCTTTACATCCTTCCTAGAAGAGGCAAGAGGTGCAGACAGGTATGCTCTGATTGCCCTACTGAACAAAATGAAAATCACAAAGAGCACTGGTGTGGTCTTTTCTCTATCTAGAAGTCAATCATCCATTTCAGAAATTCATTGACAAAATTCAGGAATTTACTCTCTTATGCAGAAGGTTAGTGATAGTTAGAAGGGCACTTCCTTAAAGTACTAATGAAATAAATCTACAAAGATCCAGGCCCAGTGAAGATTCTTTTTCCACAAAGCTCTAGGATTCAACTGATTCTTTCATTTCTTTGGGCTTTGGGGCTGTGAGGAATAAATCATTCAGCTTCTTTTTTAATTCTGGCTCCATTCAGTGATCACAGAGTCAATATGATGTAGTGAAAAGAATTCCATAGTTAGAGACAGCAGAGAGCTGGGTCTGAATCCCACCACTGCTATTCACAATGACGTTTAAGTATGGGCAAGTGACAGAACCTCGGTTTTCTCACCTATAAAGTGGGAATGATAATACCAATAGTACTTCACATGGGATGCCATGAGGATCAAATGAGATAATGTGTAAAGGACATTGTGGATTTGAAAGCAGCTATAAAAATGCTCTCTTATAAGCAACTGGAGGTCAGGGACTATTTCATTTTTATGTTTTTAACCAGCATACGGTACCTTGGTAAAACTGAACCGAAGTGAATTTGTAGTATTACTATTCTAAGCAATTCTTGAGTGGATAATGTAAATTATTCATGGGGATGTGGAGGTTGTAGTGAAAATGTATCTATAGCTAACATTTAATACTTTCTTTCCTATGCATGATGGTAATTGCCTGAGAGACCTACATGTCCATCACCAGGTGGTATAATTGGTTGAGTATGCAGTCAGGCAGGAAGAAAGGAGCAGAAGGAAGTGAGGTATGGTTGAGTCCTAAAAGCAGTTTTTAACTAGGTTATCTTAAGCTTTAGTTAATCCACTTTCCAAATATACCACCCTTTTTTCCACCTGGCATTTAAAGGCCCATCTCGATATAATCAAGTCAGATATGTAGTAGGGGACAGGTCAATGAGTATAGTCTTTATGAGCATGTGTATTGTGTTTTTCTGATATAATCTCTGATTGGACTTCTGAGCCAGCATGGATATTGTTTCTGATTTCTTAATTGAATGATCTCTTAGAATTAAGAATATAAAACTTCCATGTGGGCAATATAGCCTTTTTCCTTGCCTGGCTGGTTTGAGTGAGGAAGACATACTGTTAACCTCTGGGTTGAATGAGATCTTAGGCTCTTCCTATCTCATCTAAAATAGTGCCATGAATAGGGACCTCTATTCTTTGCCTCTTTGTGTTTGTTCTTTCTTGCTCTTAGGTAAATGAATATCAAATTGGGCTACAAACATAAGCTTTGAAAGCTCAGGAAAGCAAGCCATCACAGTTCTGGGAGCCGGAGTCCATATCACATCTTGAGAACATCAAAGGCCAATAAGGAAAAAATTGCTAAATTATATGCTTGACCTAGCATTGCAGTGGATAGAAGCAGCCAAGAAAGGTCAAAAATGACTTGTCCATCAGCTATGCCACATGTGAAGGTGAATTTGATATGGCAGACTTTATAGCAAATGTTTTAATATTAAACATACTCTAACCAAAGACCAAAATAATATAGGGGAGAGTATGCCCCAAAGTACGTGTGAGAAAATGCTTTACAACTTCTTTTCTTACTATGTCTTCTCAGTAAATACCTCTTTGTAAAAATGGATTGGCATCAATGGTTAAATAGTGCTGGGACATTAAACACTGTAGGTTAACAATCATATAAGGGAGACATTATGATTGGTGATTGATATTGGGGAAACACACTAGAATGGCAGCTCAAAATAAATTCATTTCAGAAGAAAAACCTCAATTCCTTAGGGGTAGCCCTAGAACCCTGAGGAGGAGATGCTCTCATCATTATGGGTCAGAGTTGTGATAAATATCTCCAGAGTTTAGAAAGATTATAGGCGGAAGCTGTAGAAAACAAATTCTAAGTTCAGTGTAGGCTAAAATGCCTCCCAACAATCAGAGCTATAACAAAGCAAAATGGGATCCCCTTATAAGTATTGAAATGACATAATTGAGATCTTCAGCTATAAGGCCATTTAATAGGGATATTGTAGAAGGAATCATTTACCAAGTAGAAGTTGGACTAAATGATTGAAATGGGAATGGGAATTTGAAGATCTTCCCAGCCCCTTAATAAACCAAAGGGGATTTGAAGACTTTCCTTGCTTTGAAGATACACCCTGCCCCCTAATAGGCTGAATATAATCACATGGAGCCTGTGATAGGAGGAGCTTGCTGAAGGGTGGTGCAGAGCCCATAGAAATCTGGGAGTCAGAGCAGCTAGACATGGTTGGGAGGAGAGGATGCTTCCAAGGGAGACAGTTAGGCTTGTGAGTAAATATTAGGCTTGTGTTGGTTGGTAGGAAGGCTAAAGGATGCTGTGGCTCTCTATGCTGTTGTGGCTTATTAACTTCTTTACTACTATGATGGAATTGCTTACTGCTTTTTGGGGGGATTTGGTTTTCTGGTGTCTGAATGAATGTTTTGCTTCTCTCTTCTATATGGAGAGTCTGTTACATTTTGTGATTAAGCACCATGGAGGTATATTTATAGTGACCATTGGCACTGTGAATATTGCATTGGCACTATGATGTTCTTTGGTGTCCTTTCTAAATTTGTGAACATAAAGTCAGGGATTTGCCATGATGAAGTATAAAACAGTGAAGTGTTAAAGAACAGAGGAGCAGAGAAGTCAGAATCAAGTGCAGAAACTATCTTTTGGGGAATTAATTATTCAAAATTTTCCAGGTGGCAAGAGGAAACAGTCACAGTTTCCATACAAGAACTCTACTCCCCTCATTTTATTCACTTTTCCCTGAACACATGGGGCCAATGTAGTACAAATGGAAAGAATACTGATTCTGGAGACAGAAGGACCTGTGTTCAGATCCTTGATCTACCATTTTCTAGATGCATCACCTTAGGCAAATTGCTTAACCTTTCTGAATTTCAGTAGCCTCATCTGTAAAATGAGAATACTGTATTTGTACCCTTCTTGCCCTAAATTTATGATTATGTACTCAGGAGCCTTTATTCATGGTCTTTCCCCTGCCTGCCTTCTTCCTTCCACCCATTTTTAGCTTTCTCATCACTCAATTTCACCTTCTCCATTAATTTCCTAGAAGACTTCCAGAGGCAGAACTAAGATGGCAGAGTAGAGGAAGCTCTTGTTGTCTATACCAATTTCTAGATCATAGTTCAAAGGCAGAAGGGAGCACTTTTGGTCAAGAGGGAGCTAAAGTCCTGCAGAGCAGTATCACTTTTGGTCACAAAGGATCAGGGAACCTGAGAAGCAGTATTGTTTCCTGTCCCAAGAGAGGAAGGGCTATGAGGAATACAATTGATTACATTCCCAAGGGATAAGAGGCCCTACTATGTAAGGATCAGAGTGCAGACAAGGAGAGCAATGACCACACCTCTCCCCAGATCACAACACCTTGGGAGTACTGAAAAATTCCAAATCCACAGAAATAGCTCTGAAAATAGCTCTGTGAAAAAGTCTAAAGTTTGAGACAGTGCACCAACTCTGTGCCCCACCCCCATCCTGGGAACAAAGTCCATAATAATAAAGTTTCAAATCAAGAAATAGGGTAGAAAAATGAACAAACAAACAAAAAATAATCTGATCATAAAAAGCTCTATGGTGATAGGGAATATCATGAAGCAAACTCAGAAGACAATGAAGTCAAAGCAGCTACAAGCAAAGCTCCAAAGGGAAAAAATGTAAATTGACACAAGCCCAACAAGAATTATGGGAAGAAGTAAAAAATTATTTTCAAAATCAAATAAAAGATATAGAGGAAAAATTAGGCAAAGAACTGAAAGCAAAGGGAAAAAAATATGAAAAGACAATTAACAGCTAGAATGTAACAACTTAAAAAGTGGAAGGTCAAATGGAAAAAGAGGTACAACATCTCAACCCCCCCAAAAAAATTCCTAAAAAATTAGAATTGGAAAAGTAGAAGGTAATGACTCCATGAGACATCTAGAAACAATAGACCAAAGTCAATAGAAGAAAATGGGAAATATCTCATTAGAAAAGTAACTGACCTGAAAAATAGATTGAAGAGAGATAATTTAAGAATTGATGGAACTACTTGAAAGCCATGATCAAAGAAAGAGCCTAGATATCATATTTCAAGAAAGTATCAGGGCAGCTATGTGGCACAGTGAATAGAGCACTAGCCCTGGAATCAGAAGGACCCGAATTCAAATCCGGCCTCAGACACTTGACACTTACTAGCTGTGTGACCTTAGGCAAGTCACTTAAACCCAATTGCCTTCCAAAAAAAAGTATCAAGGAAAAGAGCCCCAAGATCCAAGAATTAGAAGATAGAATAGAAAATGAAAGACTCTCCTAATAGCTACTTGAAAGAGATCTCAAAATAAAAACTCCAAGGAATATTATAGCTAAATTCCAGAGTTCACAGGTCAAAGAGAAAATATTTCAAGTATCCAGAAAGAAAACATTCAAATACCATGGAGCCACAGACAGGATCATAAAAGATTTATCAGCTACCACATTAAGGAAATGGAGGATTTGTGATATAATATTCCAGAAGGCAAAAGAGCTGGAATTACAATCAAGAATAAGCTACCCAGTAAAGTTGAGTATAATCCTTCGAGGGGAAAAAAAAAAAAAGAATATTTAATGAAATAGAGAACTTTCAAGCATTCTGGGTATGAAGACCAGGATTGAATAGAAATTTTTACTTTAAAATGCAAGACTCAAGAGAAGGATAAAAGGGTAAACATGAAAGAGAAATCATACAAGGCCCAATAAGGTCAAACTGTCTACATTTCTATATGGGAAGATGATACATGTAATTTCTAAGACTTTTTTCATTATTAGAGTAGTTACAAGGATTCTACATGAAAAGAGGGTACAGAAGTGAGTCAATTATACAATGGATATCCAAGAAAGAAATATGCACTGGGATAAGGGTGGAAAAGGGCAGAAAAGTGTGTGTGTGGGGGGAATGATCTCACTTAAAAGAAGCATGCAAAAAAGAGTCTTTAAAGTATAGGGGAAAATTTTTTTGCAAGGGGTGGAACAGGCAACAATTGAACCTCACTCACATCTATATTTTTTCAAAAAGGGAAATACATATATACATACATACACACATATAGATATACATATACATATTCAAATGATAATAAAAATCTATCTTACCCAAAAAGGAAGTATAAGAGGAAAGAAATAAAAGAAAGAGGGGAGTCATAAAAGGGATGACACATAAAAGCAGGTAGTGATAAGAAGCAAAACAAACTTTAGAGGAGGAACAGGATAAAAAAAGAGAAGGATAAATTGAAGAAAATAAGATGTAAGGACATAGAAAGTTAGTAATCATAATTTTGAATGTAAATGGGATGAACTCACCCAAATGAAAGCAGATAGCACAATAAATTAGAAACTAGAATCCAACAATATGTTGTTTACAAGAAATGCAGTAGAATCTGTTATGCTTTAGCTTAAATAAAAAAGGTAGGGATAGCAATCATGATCTCAGACAAAGTAAAATAAAAAGAACAATTGAAAGGGATAAGAATGGAAACTACATTTTGCTAAAAGCCACTATAGGCCATAAAATAATATCAATAATAAAAATATATGCCTCAAATGGCATAGCATTCCAATTATTAAAGGAAAAATTAAATGAATTACAAGAGGAAATAGTAAAACTATACTAGTGGAGAACCTCAACTTCACCTTCTCAAAAGTAGATAAATCTAACCATAAAACAAATAAGAAGGAAGTCAAGGAGCTGAATAAAATCTTAGAAAAGTTAGATATGATAAACCTCTGGAAAAAAAATGAATGGGAATAGAAATGAGTATACCTTTTTTTCTCAGCTGTACGTGTCACCTTCACAAAAACTGACCATGCATTAGAGCATAAAACCTCATGGTAAAATGCAGAAAAGCAGAAATATTAAATGCACCCTTTTCATATAATAATGTAATAAAAATTATGTTCAATAAAGGACCATGAATCAAAGATTAAAAATGTATTGTAAACTAAATAATCTTTAAAAAATAAGTGGAACAAAGAACAAATAATAGAAAGAATAAATAATTTCATTAAAGAAAATGACAATGAGGTAAACATGTTAATATTTGTGAGATGTAGCCAAAGCAGTACTTAGGGGAAATTGTAGATCTCTAAATTTGTACATCAATAAAAGAGAGAAAGAGCAGAGCAATTATCTGGGCATCCAAAAAAAAAAGGGAGGGTGGACTTGAAAAGGAACAAATTTAAAATCCCCATTAACCCCAAAATGTAAATCTTGAAAATCAAAGAAGAGATTAATAAAATTGAGCTAATAAATAAAACTAGGAGTTAGTTTTATGGGGAAATCAATAAACTAGATCAACTGTTGACTAATTTTATTTTAGAAAAGAAAGGATGAAAGCAAAGCACTAGTATCAAAAATGAAAAAGGTAAATGGACCACCAATAAAGATAAAAATAAAACAATTACTAGAAGTTATTTTGCCCAATTATGTACACATAAAGCTGATCATCTAAGTGAAAATGAATGAATATTTACAAAAATATAAACTACTCAGAGTAAAGAAGAGGAAATATAATACTTAAATAAGCCTATCTTAGAAAACAAAATTAAACAACTCATCAACAAACTCCTTAAGAAAAAATTCCCAGGAACAGATGAATTTGCAAATGAATCTCACCAAACTTTTAGGTAACAATTAATCCCAATATTACATAAACTATTTGAAAAAGTAGGTAAAGAAGGAGTCCTACCAAATTCTTTATATTACATAAATATGGTCTTGATACGTAAAACAAGAAGAACAAAAACGGAGAAAGAAAACTAGTCCAATTTCCTTAATGAGTATTAATGCAAGCATTTTCAATAAAATGCTAACAATGAGATTACAAAATATCACAATATAGTGTTGTTTTTTGTTATCAATATGGTACATTTTGCTGATAGTGTTCCTAGTATTAAACTAGCTCTGCATTCCTGGTATAAATCCCACCTGGTCATAGTATAAGATTTTGTGATATATTGCTGTAATTTCCTTGCTAGTATTTTAAAATTTTACATTGATATTCATTAAGGCAATGGGTCTACAATTTTGGTTTTGCTCTCTCTGGTTTAGGTATCAAACCATATTTGACCACATCAATAACAAAAACAAAAATCATATGATCATATCAATAGATGCAGAAAAAGCCTTTGACAAACTACAACACTCATTTTAATTAAAAAAACTGGAAAGCATAGTAATAAATGTAGTCTTTCTTAAAATGATAAGCAGTTATCTATCTAAAATTAGGTGCAAGCTTTAAGTATAATAGAGCCTTCCCAATGGGGTGAAGCAAGGATGACCTTTATTACCATTATTATCCAATATTGTACTGAAAATTCAAGCTATAGCAATAAGACAAGAAAAAGAAATTGAAGGAATAAAAGTTGGCAATAAGGAAAGAAAACTATCATTCTTTCCAGATATGATAGTATACTTAGAGAACCCTAGAAAATCAACTTAAAATCTAGTTGAAACAGTTAACAACTTTAGCAAAGTTTCAGGATACAAAATATACCCACATTAAGTCATTAGCATTTCTACATACCATCAACAAAACTCATCAAGAAGAATTACAAAGAGAAATTCCTTTTAAAATAATTGCACACAATACAAATTACTTGGGAGTCAGACAAATCCAGACTATCTGAAGACAATCATAAAACACTTTTCACACAAATAAGGTCAGATACAAACAATCAGAAATATATGAATTGTCATGGATGGATAGGCCAAGCCAATATAATAAAAATGATAACTTCAGTTAATTACTTATTCAGTGTCATACCAATCAAACTACCAAAGAATTACTTTATAGAGCAAGAAAAGTTAATAAAATTCATCCGGAAGAACAAAAGATCAAGAATATCAAGAAAAACAATGAAAAAATGAGAATAATGGTAGCCTTGCAGTACCAGATTTCAAACTATGTTTGAAATAATCATGAAAACAATCTGGTACTGGCCAAGAAATAGAGTGGCAGATCAGTGAAATAGATTAGGTGCACAATGCACAGTAGTAAATGACCATAGTAGTCTAGTATTTGATAAACCCAAAGATCCAAGCTTTTGTGTGTGGGGGGGGGGGGGGGGGGGGGGGGGAGGAACTCAACATTTGACAAGAATTTCTGGAGAAACTGGAAATCAATTTGGCAGAAACAAGGAGTACACCATCTAACTCTATATACCAAGATAAGGTCAAAATGAGTACATAATTTAGACATTAAGGTAATACCAAAAGTAAATTACAGAAGCCTAAGAAAATGTACTTATCAGATCTATAGATAAGAACAGAGTTTATGACCAAATGAGAAATAGAGATGGTCATAGGAAGTAAAATTGGTAATTTCGATTACACAAAAATAAAAGACTTTCAGAAAAATAACTTATACAGTCAAAATTACAAAGAAAACAGAAAACTTGGTGGGAACTAGGCGAGGCGGGGGGGGAGCGGTCCAGGGAATGGAGATTCACAACAAGTTTTTCAGATAAAGGCCTCATTTCCCAAACATACAGGAAATTGAGCCAAATTTACAAAAAAATCAGAAAGGACATGAACAGGCAGCTTACAAAGAGAAGAAATCACAGCTATCAATCATCACATAAAAATGATCTAAATCACTACTAATTAGAGAAATGCAATTAAAACAACTCGGGTATCACCTCACACTTATCAGATTGGCTAACATGACAGAGAAAGAAAATGACAAATACTCGAAAATACTGGAAAAATTGGGAAACTAATGTACTTTGGGGTGATTTGTAGAGTAATCCAACCATTCTGGGGAATATTTTGGAACTATACCCAAAGGGCTATAAAACTGTGCTTAACCTTTGACCCAGCAATACCATTATTGGGTTTATATCCCAAAGAGGGCAAAGAAAAATGAAAAGGATCTATTTGTGCAAAAATATTTATAGCAGCTTTTTTATGGTGGCAAAGAATTGGAAACTGAGGAGATGCCCATCAATTGGGTAATGGTTGAACAAGTTGTGGTGGCATATGATTGAGATGGAATACTCTTGTGGTATAAGAAATGATAAGCAAGATGGTTTCAGGAAAACCTACAAAGATATATGTGAATTCATAGAAAGTGAAGTGAGCAGAACTAAGAGAATATTCTACATAGTAACAACAATATTATAAGGATGATCAATTGTGGAAGATTTAGCTACTCTGATCAGGCAATGATTCAAGACAATTCCAAAGAACCCATGATTTAAAAAAATGTGTTCCACCTCCAGAGAGAAAACTGATAAACTCTGAATGTAGATTTAAATATACTTGTTTTCATATTCTTAATTTTTGGGGGTGTTTTTTTGTCTGTGTTTTCTTTTGCATCATGACTCATATGGAAATATATTTTGCATGACTTCACTTGTATTAATGATATAAAAACTATTTGCTTTTCCAAAGAGTGAGGAGAGGTGGGAGGAAGGGAAAGAACTTGGAACTCAAAAATTTTTTTTAACTGAGGCAGGACTAGAATCAAGGTCCTTCTGATTGCAATGCTAATAATAATAATAATAATAATAATAATAATAATAATAATAATAATA
>NW_027187330.1:14512388-14541222 GCF_028583685.1 Petaurus breviceps papuanus
TAATAATAATAATAATAATAATAATAATAATAATAATAATAATAATATAAGCGGTCTGGGTCCTTAACCTCTCTTTTCTGTAATATTCAGACACTGACCACAACATTTTTCCTAAAAGGAGGAAGGAAACATCAGTATTGAAAAGAATTCAGAGGACTGATATATAGTTAATAACAATATATAATATTTATATAGCACTTACTATTTTCCAGGCATTGTGCTAAGAACTTATTATCTAATATGATCCTCACAACAAACTTGGGAGGGAGGTACTATTCTTATTCCCATTTTTCAGATGAGAAAACTAAGACAAATGAAGGTAAAATAACTTGATCAGGGTCACACAGTTAATAAGTGTCTAAGGCTGGATTTGAACTCAAGTTTTCCTGACTCCAGGCCTAGTGCTCTAACCATTATACCACCTGCTGCCTTTAGTTAGCCCTAGCTCTCGATGTGAGTGTGTCTTCATATTCATAACCATCTTCCTGTGAAGTGAAAGTTTAAACTTCAGAGGAGTGGGAGCTGACAATGCGAGACATATAGATAAATAAATGTATCTGTGTCTCCACATGGAGGTGTTTAATCTAAACAAAATTCTCCTGACTGGTTGTTTTGTATATGGCTGACCCATACACCATTTTTTACTATGTTGTATTCTATGGGCAGGCTCTCTGCCTATAAGCTGATCAATTTTGTTAATTCCTTTCAACTCCACTCAGCTATACAAGGGAAATAACTTGTTTTTGATATTTGGACAAAAGAAGAATGCTCATATCTCTTAAAAATACCTTGAAGCATGGCCCTTAATTGAGAACTTTGCTTTATGTACCACAGAGTTGTAAATGTGGATTTTACTATTTAAGCTCTTCTATAGGGTTTACATACATCTGTCTCCTCTAGAAGATGGAGATGGACTTTTAAAAATAGATATCTTTATACATGAGGCATGAATAAAGTAATGATTCCAGTTTTGTACACACAGGCATATTATATGCACATATATATAATACACACATATATATCACACACACATATACATTCACACATGTTCTTTGTATATATTTATTGGCATACATTTTGTATTCCCCCAAGAGAGTGTGAATTGCTTGAGGGCAGGAACTGTTCCCTTTTTATCTTTTTAATCCCCACTGTCTGGCATAATATCCAATATGCCTGTTGAATTTAAATAAATTGAGTTATATTAGCTATATCTAACTTGGAGAGTCAAAAGTTAGGTGTCTTTCACGAAATCACAAAGTTAGGAGGGAAACTCAAAGGTCCTCTGGTCCAATCCACACCTGAGAAGAAATCCCCCTTTATGATTCCTCCCTGACAAGCAGCCATCTAACCTCTGTCTAAAACCATTTTATCTAAATTATTCTATTATTCTAAGGAGAGATTTTCTGCTCCAAACACAGAATAGGAATGGGGGTGAAACTGAAGGAGGGAAAATCACAGAATCATAGAATGTTAGAGCTAAAAGGAACCTCCAACAAATGCATCCATCCCCCTAACGCAACAACACATGCTTAGAGACTCTTAAGTGACTTACAATTATTTTTTTCAAAAAACTTAAAAGAAAATATAAAGGACTGCTTTTGGTAGGCAGACTGGAATGTGTAACAGTAAGAATATTTTTAAAGTTTCCTGGAAGTCATTGCCAACTTTTGTTTCCTTTTCATTGTAAATACCTAATATGATGCTCAGAACTGGGTTCCTCAAGGTCCCACGGTGTGGAACTACTGATAGGCATAGAATAATTTAATGAACCTTTGCAATCTGCAGCTCCCTTGAGTACTTCAGGGCTTCTGATTGGAAGCTCTGCTTCCCATAAAGAGTAATGGAAGTCCCTACAGTCATTTCAGTCTGAAGAGAGGATTTGTAACCAAGAGGGAGGAAAAGATATGAAGAGACAATAGATAGACCTGGAGAGCTTTGCCTTTGTCTGGGTGGGATATGGGGAGGAGAGTATAAGAGGGGGGTTAGTGAGCAGCACTATATGCTCAGCTGATTCATGCCCCATGTGGAATAAGTTAGGGAGCCTGAAGATCTTAATGATGTTTAATAGAAGAGAGGTACTTGCTCCCCAGTTGGGAGCATGAGATATTCTGTAACTGGCTCTCTACTGTTAACCACCTGTTATGTCTTCTCAGGAAACATCCTATTCCAAAATCTAATTTATGTAAATTTATTAAACAGAACTGAGGTACTAATAGTTAAGATGAAGGGAATACATCAGAATGGGGGCTAAAACCTCTATCATTACAAAGACTCATCCTCAATCCCTCAGGGAAATCCCTAGAACTTTGAAGGAAGGGGTGATGCATCTGGCCTCATTATGAAAGACTAGTCTAGAGTCTTCCTATGTATTATTTCAGGCACTCTGCCACACACACACACACACACACACAAGTGCACACGTATGTGTACATGCATACACATAGATGCAAATGCATATGCATATAAATAACTTAATCCCTTACCTGGTATGGATGCCTCAAATTTCTTTACTAGGGAACAAAGCTTTTTCTTTTACAATAAGAAATCAGAATTAAAATGCAAATATCTTCAAAAGAAACAGAGGCAGTAATTTTAGATGCAGGATAAGTTGCAAATGACTGATCTCTGAGCCTTTCCTGAGAAAAGATAAACCTGGAAGGGGAGGAAAGTGAGCATGTAGGCTCTGGACGCCTTGGTGTCAGCCTCTGCAGAGGAGAAGGGGCACTGAAAGGAAGACTGTGACCACCAAGTCACATCACCTACTTGAGAATTTTCCCCAGGCCACCCAAATCTCATTTACCAGTAGTGTTCTCATTTATTCACTCCCCTCCACTTAAGGCTGCCTGCCTGCCATGCTATCGAACCTTCTGCCTTATTTAATCCGGGCTTGCTGTGCTATGCCTTTGTTTCCTCTGAAATTTATCTTCAGTTAAGTTGTACTATATTTTACAGCTTTCTCTCTGGTTATATATTGTAAAGTTTTCTTTGCTGGGTCTCTGAGCTGCTTGGTTGTTTTTCATTATTTCTGTAGGATGCTGAGGGGGAAAAAAAAGCAATTCCTTTATTTGAGAATCCTGACATTTATTAGCATAATAAAACTCTCAAGATGAAATTGCGGTTTTCCAGACAGTAATTTCATTTGCAGGACAACTTACTAGGAATTTATTTTAAAGCTAGGTAAAACCTAAAATATATGAGACATGCACAGAATACAGACCTGAAATAAAAGAAATAAGAAGTGTATTAGGAATGGGAAATTTGGCTGTTGCCTCTCACATATTAATTAGGGACAACAGTGCCAATGGTCAACAAATCCCAACTCTCAAGCTTTCATGGTCTCTAACCAGAACCACTGTGGATTTCTGGGAAACCTTTCCTTCAATATGTTCAAATTTTCCATAACTGTCTTGCTCTTTCAAATGAATACCACTGGCCAAATAAGGAGAACCACAATTATCCATAGAATTTGAATGTCAAATTGGTTCTATTGACCATATCTGAAAATTACAAAATGGGCTACTAAATAAAGTAAACAAGCTCTTTGAGATCCTTATAGATCTCAAATTGATTTGCCCTCACAAATCACTGAGATGGCTGCGTTCCCCATTCCTGCTGGAGGAAATATGATTACATGAGTTCAAATGACACACTAGCTATTTCTGATATGGTCAAATGCTAAAGGAATCTATTGCTGCACATGACTTAATGCCTCCAACTTTTTTTCTTAATTTTCAAAAACCTATTTTTTACCTTTTCTACCTCCCCTCATTTACAGGGGGGAAGTAAAAAAAAAAAGATTACAAAAGTCTTTTATAAGCACAGTAGAGAAAAACAAATTTTTTTATTGGTTACATCTTAAAATATGTTTCATATTCTGTTTATTAATCTATCATCTTTCTGTCATAAGAAATTCATTCATTTGTTAAGCCTATAAGTCAGAATTCTACTACTTCACAATTCCAGTGCATTTTCATATGTACATTCATGTAAAATGCAGTTTCTTTACATTCAGAGCACTTTAAAATCTTTAGAGGCCCGAATCCCATTGATATCTGACACTCTTCATTGGTGTCACTAAAATTCCATCTATCTTCAAGCTGTAATAGATCCAGAATAATAATACCTTCAGCCATCTTATATCTATCAAAGGCTTTTAATTTTTTCAAAGAATTTTCACATACAGTATGCTATTATGTGATTCCCTCGTTTCCTTCTAAAACTGGGACATTAATAGAATCTAGCCTCTCATAGAGATTGTATTTGTGAACAAAGAATATTTTGTGTTTGTCAAATACTACAGCATAATCATTATATCCCTCCTCCATCCTAAGGTGAAGGGCCTTGAATGTCTGATCTGCCCTGAGACCTCATAGCATACATTATAGGAATTACTGGTATTATACCTTGCTTTTCTTTTTACCTTATGAGAAATAGGTGTTTTCTACTTAAAACTTGTAGAAGGTTGGAGAAATTGGCAGAGTTAGGCATTGTTCCAGACTGAAGCTCTCCATGGGAGGGCTACTAGTTTCAGTTCAGATACACAGCAGGCCTTCTATTTCCATTCATTTCTTCAAACCTTGCCTGCCTCCTCTTGCCTACTCTACACTTAGAGTACAGTAAGTACACTTACAGTCTACTCTTTCCAAGAAGCATTATGGTTTAAAGACAATGTACTTCAGAACAAGGAATGATGAGATTCACAGCAGGACATCATGATTAAATAGAAAGGCACTGGCTCCAAAGCTGGAGAGTCTGGGATCAGGTCCCATATCTGACCCTTCCTAATCAAGTCCTTTCACTTTGAAGTGCACAGACAAGTTTTTTTTTTTTATTTAGCATTTTATTTGTCCCAAGTTACAAACAATTTTTAACATTCCTTTTTTAAAACTTTCAATTCCAAATTTTCACACTTCCTCCCTCTCACCCCCATCCCCTCATTGAGAAGGCAAACAATTCAATATGGGTTATACACATGTAGTCATGCAAAGCATTTTCCTAATAGTCATGTTGTGAAAGAAAACATAGACAAAAATAACCTCAAGAAAAATAAAGTAAAAAAACAAAAGTATGCTTCAAACTGTATTCAGACACAATCAGTTCTTTCATCATAAGTCTTTTGGAGTTGTCTTGCCTCATTGTATTGCAAGAATAGCTAAGTCATTCATCATTGCTCGTCATACAATATTGTTGTTACTTCATACACAGTACATTTTTCACTTTGCATCAGTTCATATAAGTCTTTCCAGTTCTAAGAGTATCCTGCTCGTTATTTCTTATAGCAAAATAGTATTCCATCATAATCACATACCATACTTTGTTCAGCCATTCCCCAATTGATGGGTATCCCCTCAATTTCTAATTCTTTGCCACTATAAAAGAGCAGCTGTAAATATTTTTGTACATATAGGTCCTTTTGCTTTTTTTTTAATCTCCTTTGGAATACAGATCTAGCAGCGGTATTGCTAGGTCAAAGGGTATGCATGGTTTTATGGTCCTTTGAGCACAGTTCCAAACTGCTCTACAGAATAGTTGAATCAGTTCACAACTCCACTAAAAATGTCTCATTTTTTCCCATAGCCCCTCCAATGTTGATAATTTTCCTTTTCAGTCCTGTTAGCCAATCCAAAAGGTATGAGGTAGTACCCCAGAATTGTTTTAATTTTCATTTCTCCAATCAATAGAGAGGCAGAACATTTTTTCATATGGCCATAGATAGTTTTGATTACTTCATCAGAAAACTGACTGTTCATATCTTTTGATCATTTACCAATTGGGGAATGGCTTTTATTTTTATAAACTTGACTCATTTCTCTGTATATTTGTTAGATGAAGCCTTTATGAGAGAAACTTACCTTAAAACTCTTTTCACAGCCATGATGGCTGTGTTTCTCTCAATACTATTTCCCCCTATTTATTCTATTCTCTCTCTATTTTCACCTTGCCCCTCCTCAAAAGTGTTTTGCTTCTGACAACCCCTTCCCTTCCAATCTACCCTCCCTTCTCTTATCCACTTCCCCTCCTACTTTCCTGTAGGGCAAGATAGATTTCTATCCCCAATTGTGAGTGAATATTATTCCCTCTTTAAACTAGTTCTGATGAAAGAAAACTCACTTCCTCTCCACTTCCCCTCCATTATAAAAGCTCTTTCTTACTTCTTTAATGTGAGGTAATTTACCATATTCTATCTTTCAGTGCATTCCCCATTCTCATAGTTTAATTTTATTTTTAAGATATCATCATCCCATCATTCAACTCACACCTGTGTCTTCTGTCTACTTCTTCTAACTGCCCTAATAATGAGAAAGTTCTTGTGAGTTACAAGTATCATCTTCCCATGTAAAAATGCAGTTTAACCTTATTAAGTCCCTTATGATTTCCCTTTTCTGTTTACCTTTTTATGCTTCTCCTGAGGCTTGTATTTGGAAGTCAAATTCTATTTAGCTCTGGTCTTTTCATCAAGAATTCTTGAAAGTCTTCTATTTCATTGAATGACTATTTTTTCCCATAGAACAATTATATTCAGTTTTGCTGAGTAGATAATTCTTGATTGTAATCCTAGCTCCTTTGCCCTCTGGAATATCATATTCCAAGCCCTCCAACCTCTTAATATAGAAACTACTCTAACTACTTTTGTTATCCTGACTGTGGCTCCAAAATATTTGAATTGTTTCTTTCTGGCTCCTTGTAATATTTTCTCTATGACCTGGGAGCTCTTACATTTGGCTATAGTTTTCATTTTGGGATCTCTTTCAGGAAGTGATCAATGGATTCTTTCTATTTCTATTTTACCTTCTGGTTTTAGTATATCAGGGCAGTTTTCTTTGAGAATTCCTTGAAAGATAATGTCTAGGCTCTTTTTTTGATCATGGCTTTCAAGAAGTTCAATTTTTTTAAAATTATCTCTCCTGGATCCATTTTCTGGGTCAATTGTCTTTTTTCCAATGAAAAATTTCTTTCCTTCTTTCCTTCATTCTTTTTCTTTTGTTTTATTATTTTTTGATTTCTCATATAGTCGTTAGCTTCCATGTGCTCAATGATAATTTTTAATGAATTATTTTCTCCAGTAAGCTTTTGCGCCTCCTTTTCCATTTGACCAATTCTATTTTTTACAGTTTTTTTTTTCTTCAATGATTTTTTGTGCCTTGTTTACCATTTAGCCTCTTCTGTTTTTAAGGTGTTATTTTTTTCTGTCTGTTTCTTGTCTCCTTTACCAAGCTTTTAACTCTTTTTCATTATTTTCTTGCATCTAATTTCTCTTGCCAATTTTTCCTCTACCTCTCTTACTTGATTTTTAAAATTCTTTTTAAGCTCTTCCATTGTCTGAGGCCAAATAACATCTTTCTTTGAGCCTTTGGACATAGGAGCTTTGATGTTGCTGTCTTCTGAGTGTGTGTTTTGGTCTTCCTTGTCACCATAGTAACTTTCTATAGTAAGAATTTTTCTGTTGTTCTTTTTCTTTATTTATTTCAGTCTATTTCTTTACTTTCAACTTACCTTTACTTTGTTAAAATAAGGTTAGGTTTCCAGGTGGAGGCCACACTGTCCCAAGATTTAGGGATTTTGTGCAGCTGTTTTCAGAGATACTTCTAAGAACCTGTAAATTTTCAGTTCTTTCAAGGTGGTATGATCTCTGGAGAGGTGTGTTTACTGCTCTCCTGGCCTGTGCTCTGGTCTGTGAGCAGCCACAAACACTCTTTTCTGTTCTGAAACCATGATGAGAGTCCCCCCTCCCCTGTGACCCTAAGTTCTGGTGAGCTAGTACTCCTCCTTACCATGGGACTTCAACCCAGGACTGAGGCTCAGATCCAAGGATAAGCAAAGCCACACAGCCCTGTCTCAGTGCTAGAAAAGAGACCCCTACTTCTGACCAGCGGCTCAACCCCCTTACTATCTGTTGACTAAAACTCCAGAAGCAGCTGCTGGCACTGCTGACTCAATGGTTCCCAAGGCCTGCTCCTGGTTTCCCTGGTCTGGGGTTCTGCTGGCATAGCCTATGCTGGATTGTACTCCACTCTCTCTCACTGTCCTTTTGACTTTCTATGTTGTCTTTGGCTGGAAAATTATTTCAGCACATTCTTTTATGGGTTCTGCTGCCACAGGAATTGTTTCATGGCATTATTTAAAGGTTTTGGAAGGGGTTTGGGGGAGAGCTCAGATGAGCCCTGCCTTTTCTCTGCCATCCTGCCTCAAACTTTTAAATGGAACTCAGCTAGATAGATGCTCATTCATATATGTCATAATGCTTTCTTGTGCATACTTATCAAAATATGGTCATGTGATGGGAATGAGAGTCAACAGCTGGGCAGCCCATGTGTTACAGTGGTACCCTGGGGACATCCAGAGAACCAGAATAAAATCTGTAACTTACTGAGGCAGAGCTTCTTCAGGGTATTAATGTAAACACCTGGATATAAACAGCATAGGGCGAGAAGATGTGGAGGGATTTCAGTATGCATCAGTGGATCCAGTGCAACAGATCCATTCATCAAAGTATGAGAGTAAGGCATGTGATTTTCTCCCTTCTCTCTCCTGCACTAATGAATAATTCCCTTTGGCTATACAGACAGTTGGACCAAGCCCAGGAAAGTTATGGAAGGACATGTGATAATGTTAATAAAGAAACAAAGTCAATGTTCTGGAAAATAAAGAAATTAAGACCCTCTTAACATATTGTGTTTGGTGAACTATCAGAGATGATCCTCACATATACATTTAAGCCCTTGAACAAATCTGTAGGGAGAGATCCAAATGTTGTCTCAACCAGCAAGCATTCATATATTCAAGCTCTAATGACAAAGGGACAAAGACAAAGGTGAAACACCACTTGCCCTCAAGGTGCTTACATTCAAATAATTCAATATAAGAGTTTGCCCCATTGTAGGAGCTCAAATAACATACACTTGCCTTCATAGAAAGAGATACAAAGAAGATAGGATAAATAGTGGTAGATGACTCATTTAGTGAATAGATTGACCATTAGGATCCAGGATTACAGGAACATGGATTTAGAGCTGGAACAAACCTTATGAGTTAATGTTATTCAAGCCATTATTTTATAAGTGATGAAACTGAGGCTCAGAGAAGTTTGATAAATTATCCATAGTCACAATCAATATCAGAGGCAGGATTTGAACCCAGATCTTCCTGAATTACTGTCTAGCACTCTATCTGTCCCAACACTCCTTCAATATTTGTCATTTGGTGATGAAACCATCACCCTCATGAATATACACTGGAGACACATTTTATATTCAACAAATTCAGAGTAAATTTAAAATAATAATAATAATTGAATACCTAGTACATGATCCTGGTGACTTTCCTTAATGCCAAGTAGGTGGTAAATCATTTTGGAGATAATTCTGGCTGCCATTTGACTTTGAAAACTTTCAGAACAAGTTTATTAAATTTACCCATTCTTTCAGAATCCCACCCCCACAGCTATTGCTATGAAGCAAGGGAAGGTCTTGGGTACAGGGCAAACAGGGAAATCTAATAGAGGCCTGCTCCATGGAAGAAAGTCAATCAAATAGCATGTAGTAGTCTGGTGGGTTGTCCCTCTGTCCACAGGGTTTCTGCAATAACTCTCCACCTGATACAGTGATGATTTCCTCCTGAAAGAAAAAAGAGAGGATTATATGTATAAATAGGAGGGAATGTCTGATTAAACTATGGTGATTGTTCCCTTAGAGATGGAGATCAGGAGTTCATGAATTCAAAGAATCTAAGAATTGGAAAAAATATTTGAGGATAGTAAGACAAAGCTACCAGACAGAATAGGAATGATCCCTATGTCATACATGAATGAAAGAATGAAAAATCATTTACTGAGTGCCAGGCATTGGGGTAAGGTCATCATTCAACTTTTTCTTAGACCTACCCCAGGAGACTATTATTTTAATGTTCCTAATTCTTTTATGGAGCTATCAGACCACAGATGGTAAGGGGGTCAAGCAACTGGTTAGAAGGAGATTACAAGTGATATGCAGGTGGTAAAGTGAATAGAGAACCAGCCCTGGAGTCAGAAGGACCTGAGTTCAAATCTGGCCTCAAACATTTGACATTTACTAGCTGTGTGACCTTGTTCAAGTCACTTAAGCCCAATTGCCTTGCCAGAAAAAAAGATTACAGGAATCTCTTTGCTAGTACTGAGACAGGATTCTGTTGCTTTACCCATACCTGAACCTGGTTCCCAGTCTTGCAGGTCAGTCTCAGGGTCAGAAGTAGCACTAGCACACTAGAGCTTGTGGCCACAGTAGAATGGGGACCCTCATCACAATTCCTCTCTCCTGTGCTAATGAATAATTCCCTTTGGCTATACAGACAGTTGGACAGGCTATACAGACAGAGGGCCGAAAAGAGTGCTTGTGATTGCTCAAAGACCAGAGCACAGGCCAGGAGAGTAGTAAACACACCTTTACCTGGATCATGCCACTTTGAAAGAATTGAAAATTTATAGGTTCCTAGAAGCATCTTTGAAAATTAGTGCCAACTCCACTTCCTGAGCAGAGCATCAATTTAGCAAAGAGTTAAAAGTCAAGAAATAGGCTGGAAAAAATGAGCAAATAATAGAAAAATTCTGACCATAGAAAGTTACTATGGTGAAAAGGAAGACTAAAATGCACCCTCAGCAGAAGACATCAAAGTCAAAGCTCCTATATCCAAATCCTCCAAGAAAAATATGAATTGGTCTCACAACATGGAAGAGCTTAAAAAGGACTTTAAAAGCAAGTAAGAAAGGTAGAGGAGGGGCAGCCAGGTGGCTCAGCAAGTAAGAGCACCGGCCCCAGTGTCAGGATGACCTGGGGGATCGAATCTGGGCTCAGATACTCAGCACCACACCCAGAAATAACTGGCCATGTAACCTTGAGCAAGTTACTTAACCCCAATTGCTTTAAAAAAAAAAAAAAGGTAGAGGAAAAATTGGTAAGAGAAATTAGAGTGATGCAAGAAAATAATGAAAAGGAGTCTTGGTAAAGGAGACACAAAAAATGCTGAAGAAAATAACACCTTAAGAAACAGAATAGACCAAATGACAAAAGAGGTACAAAAATCCAGTAAGGATAAGAATGGCTTGAAAAACCAGAATTGGTCAAGTGGGAAAAAAAAATTACAAAAATTCACTAAAAAGAAAAAATTCCTTAAAAAGCAGATTTGGTCAAATGGAAAAAGAGGTACAAAAGCTCACTGGAGAAAATAATTCATTAAAGATTAGAATAGAACACATGGAAGCTAATGACTTTATAAGAAATAATTTTAAAAAACAAAAATAATTTAAAAAGTAGAAGATAATGTGAAATATCTCACTGAAAAAACAACTGACCTAGAAAATAGATCCAGGAGAGATAATTTTAAAATTATTGGATTACCTAAAAGCCATGATCAAAAAAAAAAAAAAAACCTAGACATTATCTGTCAAGAAATTCTCAAGGGAGAGCAGGTAATCAGAAGCAAAACACTTTTGAGGAGGGACAGGGTAAAAAGAGAGAGAGAATAGAATAAACAGGGGAGAAATAGGATGGAGAGAAATACAGTTAGCCAACATAACTATGAAAATAGTTTTGAGGCAAGTTTCTCTGATAAAGGCTTTATCTCACAAAAACAGAGAAATGAGTCACATTTATAAAAATAATGCATTCCCCAATTGATAAATGATCAAAAGATATGTACAGTCAATTTTCAGATGAAGTAATCAATCCTATCTCTAACCATATAAAAAGGTACTCGAAATCACTATTGATTGGAGAGGTGCAAAATAAAACAATTCTAAATTATTACATCACAGCTATTAGATTGGCTAATAGGATAGAAAAGGAAGATGACAAATGTTGAAGCGGGTGTGGGAAAAAATGAGACATTAATGCACTGTTGGTAGAGTTGTGAACTGATTCAATCATTATGCAGAGTAATTTGGAACTATGCTCAAATATTTACAGTAGCTTGTTTTTGGTAGCAAGGAACAGTAAATTGAGGGGATGCCCATCAGTTGGAGAATGGCTGAACAATTTGTGATGAAACATATTGATGGAATGCTATTGTGCTATAAGAAATGATGAATTAGATGCTCTCAAGAAAACCCGGAAACTTATATGAACTGATACAAAGAGAAATTAGTAGAACCAGGAGAACATTGTACAAAGTAAGAAGAATATTGTAAGATGATCAACTGCAAATGACTTCTCTATTCTCAGAAATACAGTGATCCAAGATAACTATGAAGGACTTATGATGAAAAATGTTATCCATCCCCAGATATGATGGAGTCTGAATACAGACAGAAACATACTTTTTAAAATTTTCTTTATTTTTCCTGTTTTTTTTTTAATTTTGGTCTATGTTTTCTCTTACTACATGACTAATATGAAAACATGCTTTGCATGACCACACATGTATAACCTATATCAAATTGTTTGCCTTCTCAAATGGGGGGTGGGGTGGGGAGAGAGGGAGAACTAGATTTTTAAAACAATGTTGAAATTGTTTTAACATGTTAATTGAGGTAAAAATAAGAAACTAAATTTTAAAAAAAAGGAAATTTGCCATCTGTGTGATCCTGGGCAAGTCATTTAACCACTGTTTGATTCAGTTTCCTTGACTGTAAACTGGGGATAATAATAGCACTTATCTCACAGGGTTGTTTTAAGAATCAAATGAGATATTTGTAAAGTTCTTAGCATAGTTCCTGACACATAGTAAGCACTTTATAAATGCCTATTTCCTTCCCTTGAACTCATTACTTGTCCTATTTGTTTGTTACTTAGTATGTTTTGTCTTATGGCATCTTTGTAGTGTTGTCTTTTATTTATATTTAATTCAGCATATGCATAATGTATGTATAGATGCATATACATGTCCAAAATAGTATTACATGTGTGCTATCTATATAGACTATAGATAGTATATTATGTATATACACACTAAATGAATAGAGTATATATACACAATTACATGTATGTATTTCATACATCATGTATGTATATATAATATAGTACTGTATAGTGAGAGTCAGTGTGTATATATATATACACAAACATATATACATGTGTGTGTGTGTGTGTGTGTGTGTGTGTGTACAGTTATTTTTCATTTGTGTCTGACTGTTTGACCCCATTTGGGGGTTTTCTTGGCAAAGATGATGGAGTAGTTTGATATTTCCTTCTCCAACTCCTTTCACAAATGAAGAAACTGAAGCAAAGAAGGTTAAGTGATTTGTCCAAGATCACATAGCTAGTAAATGAGTTCAGATTTGAGGTCAGATCGGAACTCAGGAAAATGAGTTTTCCTGACTCCAGACACAATACTCTATTCACTGCTACACCTAGATGTCCCTTTAGACAGAAATTAAATGACTTACCCAGGCTCACACAACTTGGTGTCTGAGGCAAGATTTGAATTTGTGATCTTTCTGACTACAGGCCCTGGTTCTATCTATTGTACCACCAAAGGGTAAGGTATTTGTTTTTGTTTAGTTGTTTTTAACTCATGTCCAACTCTTCTCGACCTCTTTTGGAGTTTTCTTGGCAAACATTCTAGAATAATTTGTCATTTTCTTCTCTAACTCCAGATGAGGAAACAGGTAAACAGGGTTAAATGATTTGCCCAAGATCACACAGTTACTGTCTAAGGCCACATTTGAACTCAGGTTTTCCTGACTCCAGGCCCTGGCACTCTATATACCTGTATACACACACACATATATAATATGTATAATATGCATATATACATATATACTAAGTGTATTAGTAAGAGGTCATATAAATATATGTATATATACAATATATGTGTGTATATGCATGTACATTATGCACATGTATACTAAGTATATAGTAATAGTAAAAGTAGATTCATATACTTCTATATTATATATACATATAGACTAAGTGAATAGGGAAAAGTGATGTATATATTATATAGTCTTATATATACACATATCACATGCATTATATAAACACATATGTGTATATATAGATATAGATATGCATGCACTATGTATTTTTATATATTGAATGAATAAATTAATCACACATTCTTTACAACTAAAACAGGCATAACAGAAGTCTACCTGAACACATTTGGGGAAAGAGCAGGCATAAGCGACTTCTAAGGAGCCTTATCTTTATGTCAGGAGGGTAATTGGAACTGTGGGGGAATTATAGGTTGGACCACTAGGGCTTGAATCCAGGCCAAAATTCAGGGGCACTTTGTCAAAAGCTCCACTGTATTGGCCCCAATCCCATTTAGTTGATTAGGTCCTGTCTCCCTCCGGCTTCCCTGCAGTTTCAGTTCCCTTAGGAAGCTAACCTGAAGGAGTTTCATATGGAAAAAAAGACTGCAATGGGGCAGTAAGGAAACTCTGTTCTTCATTTCCATAGCCTTGGTTTTGCTTAGACAGCTGATTTTTAAAGACTCCAGGGTTTCTGACAAAGTGCATTTTGGAGCTACACTTGGCACAAATGTGTCGAGTCTCCAGAATTGACCTTCTGGGAGAGAGGACATCATTAAAATATTTAAATTGCAATGTGAAGCAACTCAGACAGGTACATTAGCCTGTTAAACCCAAGTTCATTAAGTGAATAATAAGCTGGTTAACTTGGAAAAGAAAGTTTTTAAAATTAGCAGACATTGTTAACTGGGAGTGCATGTGGGGGTATATGTGTACTTTCAGAGGAGTATCATTTTAAATTTGGAATCAGAAAAGCCCTTGAAAATATGAAACTAGCTAATTAAGATGCTATTTACATGAAAACTAAGTTGAGCTGCAATTTGATCAGGGAAATCCTTTTTGACGCCTTGTTTTGTACCTATTGGGGTAGGAGGTTGGGACAATGCTAGAAAGGTGAGATACTTAAGGACACAGACCATGTGCCTTTCTACATGACAGAAACTCTTTACATAGAGCTAGGCTCATAAGCAAACCCTGCAAAATATTTGAGTAATAAGGATAATAAGGCTTGAGAAAGAGTCCCATTAGTTCTCTGTGCCATCCTTAAATGGTGCTTCTGTAGTGAAATAGATATACCTAGGTAACCACCCAAATAAAAGGTATTATGGATAGATCTTATGTATTACAGCTGCTATCCTGAGGATAGGGAATTTTTCCTATAAAGATCAAACCCATAGCCAATCTGTTATTTCACTTTTCTCTTTATTTATGGTTCCTTAAGAGAAAACACAAGGGAATGTAGGTGAATCCAAGATGGATTGTCTTTGGAGGAGAAATATTCCCCAAGGGAGGGTAGAAAAGAAAGTTCCGAAGTGAAGTGGCAATAAACGAGGATTGGGGTCTTCCTGTTGGGGCTTGTCCTGAACGTCCTTCTATCATCACATCTCTCAGTACACAGCACCTCTGCTTGGTCCTAGTCACTGTGATGATACTTTTGAAATGAACAGCTCTGACCTCACCCATCACCCGAGCCTTTATGGCGGTGCCTCACAGAAAGGATACCTTGTGAAAATCAATAAGGTCTGTGAGGGTTGCATGGCGGTTAGGATCCACTCCCAGGAAGCTATAAAAATCCCCTGATGCATCCACAAGAAAGTGCTTGAAGCCATGCTGCTGGCGGTAGGAGAGGGTGTAGCCCCAGATTTTCTCACTGACGCGAACCAGAAATGCCCCCTCGGTCATGTTTGACAGAAGGTCTTCTGCATCCTCTCGGCTAATGATCCCTACAAGAAACCACATTGCAGTCAGCAACTACAGTCAATTACAAGTACTGAGTGTCTACTGTACACGCTGCTAAAGAAAGCTACAAGAGCCTAAGTTTAACCTCACTAGCTTAGACAAATGAGGAGGGACCAGTATTGTCTGAATTAGAGGATATTTTCTAAAGAGGCAATTATATTACTCTTAATTACACACAATAACTTGACTTGGATTAATAAAGTTTTGCTTTTCAGAGACTTTTAGAGGAATTGTTTTAATGAACACATCCAAATGATTTGCAATTATTGGGTCAATTATCAGTTTACAAGCAGGTACCTGAATATTCTGTTTTTTTAAGTAATAAAAATCACACCCAGGCCATTTTTTTTTTACCCTGTTAAAATAAAAGATTTAGGGCTTCAGGGAATTTAAAATGCCAGGTAATCATTTTCATATGAGGGAACTGAGGCCCAGAAAGATTAGTTTAAGTGATTTGCCCAAAGTCATCCAGGTAGCAAGTGTCAAAGTTGAGATTTTTAACCCATAGTCCTCTAACTATGCAGATAGGGTTCTTCCTACTATACCTTATTAATGTGCTTAATAAATATTTTCTTCATAAATAAGTAAAAGTAAATGCCAATTCTCATTCTCTCTCTCTCTCTCTCTCTCTCTCTCTCTCTCTCTCTCTCTCTCTCTCTCCCCCACTCTCTCTCCCTCTGTATATGTATATATATACACACACACATATATGGGTATACATGTATGTATGTATATGCAAGTATGTATGCATGAATATAAAGTAGTGCAGTTCTTAAAAAATGTTTGCTCAATAGAAAACCTGGTTCTTTCCTTTACTTCCTTATAGGACAATGCAAAAACTTAGCAGGGCCTTTTCAGAACAACCTTGTATTTGAGTATTAACTCATCAGGCTTCATTACCCACCTTGAAAACTAAGGAAAAATGTTTACTCATGTTTTCTCTGTCACCTACACATGATGTAATTATTTCCTATTGGGGTTGCTATAGAAGGGACTCCACATTGAATGGAAGAGTGGACCAAATGACCTACAATTGTAAAATCCCAAATCTGGAAAGAACCTAAGAGGCCATTTAGTTCAAACTTCACCTGAAGCATGACTCCCCTCTAAAGTCCCTTCCAACTCTAAAGTCCAGATTCCAAGACAACTCTTATATATTCTCTCTGGCATGCCCTTATCCCTAGTGTGTCCTTAAGGTATGCCTCAGGGCAAGTAATGAAATCTGAGTAGCTGGAAAGAAATCTTGTCATTCATTGTTTCCACTGGGCATTCTCACGTCATGATGACCATCCCCCAGAGAAGGGATCTAGTAGGGATGGAGGGAGGTTCAGGTTGTTAGAGTAGAATAATTTCTAGGTCAGGGTGACTAAATTGTGATTGATAATAGTATTTCTGTTGGAAAAATGTAGGAAATGAGAAATTAAATACATTTTCTTCCATCCCTCAGTAATATTTAGATAGAAATCAAAAGGGAGGGATTTTAATACCAAACCTTCCTGAAGAAAAGATTATAGTGATCTAATGTCTCAGACCAAAAAAATCAAATAATTCTCATATTAGAATTCTCAGCTCTCTGGTATAACTATAGTGACATTCTTATAGAAATTCTTCCAAATTTTCACTTGGCTGCTCTAATTCATTTTCAAAAAATCATCTTCACATATTCCCCTCATTATTTCTCAGTTGCCCTGTATTATTCTTCTCCTTTCCTTCTCCCTTCTATTTTTTCTCTCCATTAAATGTTTCATCTGTTTCTTCCTATCTCTCGTTTCTTGATTGTTAACTATTCATGTGACATACCAGTAAGGTATGTTCCAGTTAGCTGATGAATAGTATGGATGGATGTGTCCATTATACGCATCCTTTCATGGAAATGGTCTAAACAAACACTGAGGGTCTAGCTGAAACTCAATTAATTCTATCACAAATAAAAGGATCTTCAAGTTCCTGGGTGTTGCATCTGCTGCCACTAGCTAGCTGGTTAACTTTGGGCAAATTACTGTCTCTCTGGGCCTTAGTTCATCTAGAAATGGAAATAATAATCCCTTGTACTACCTTCCTCACAGCAAAGTATCAAATGGTAATAAATATAATGATAGATGGATGATAGATGGATAGACAGCCAGAAAAGAAAGATAAATACTTAGATGATAGATACATAGATCAATAGATACATATTTTGGTGGGGATATTTTATGAAATTGAACTGAATTGAATTGAATTCAGAGAAAAAAGATTGTCTCCTTTTGGGAATCTGAAAAGGCTACATAGAAGAGGAAGTATTTGAACTGATCTTGATAGTTAGATAAGATTTTGACTGACAGAGATGTTTTCTCCCTCTATGAAAGATCACAAACAGATAGAGGAAGTATATGCCAAAATGCCCTGAAGAAAGATCAATGAGGCCAAGTCAGCCTGAGAGAAGAGAGGTAGAAAAGGGCTCAAATCATCAATAGAAAAGGGCATCAAATCAGTGATTTGTTAAATCACTGGCCAGGCCCTTTGGCTTGAATGAAATCACAGAATTAGATTCTCATGCAGGCAGTAAGTTCCCAAATCAAAACTATTTGTTCTGGCAAGCATGCAGCCCCTAACTAGCCCAAGGGTTGAGTAGAGACATGTGAAGATAGCCATAGCCAGATTTCCCACTAAGCCTTTGCCCATCTCTTGCTGTGACGACTTCTCACCCTCTCTATTAGCAAGATATTAAATCCTGCTTCTTACAAGGCCCCAAAATGGCCAGACACCACCGCTATGCAATCTCACTCACAGTTATAGTATAGATGAGTAGTAAAAGCAATTGATAAAAGGCCAAAAAGACCCACCCTTTAGCGTCATGACCAGACCAACAAGCAAAAGTAGGCTTCCACCAGCCTCCAGGACAGGCCAACGAGTGTCCCACTTCCAGACCCACTGACTAGATAAGAGGGGTATAGCATGATGCGGCAGAAAAGAGGATTGAATGAAAGGTTAAATAAGAAGACTGGAGCTTTTGTTCTATCTTCTCTAACTGTAATATGATGTCATTTTATAGTTCTAGGACAAGGATTCTTGACAAGGAATGGAAGTGATGAGGGACGGAATCCCAATAGGTTCAGCAGGAATTCTGATCTTATCTAAGACCAGAAAACCTGCAATAGGGTCTGGAAAGAATTCAAGGTCTCAGGCTTAATTGGAGGGAGAGTTGTAGAAGTTTATTGTTACGCTTCCATGAGAAGCGGGCAAGAGTCCTTTAGAGGACCTGCAAGTGAGAGGGGTAACATGCTTTTTACCTTTAAAGGGTAGGGCTGCCATGGTCAGGGCTGACCAGCAGGGAGGGGCCTCAGTGCATAGACAAAGGTCAGAGGTGACCAAGAGGAGAATGTGAATAGATAGTTTAGATAAGATTTGGGCCAGGTAGAAGGAGACAAAAGGCAAACGTAAAGGAGGGTGTGGGCCAGGCCTGAGAAGAAATGAAGATATTAAATAAGAACAAAGGGGTCACAGGGTGTGGGATAGGGGGAAGGGGCAGAGCTCAAGCACAAATTGCAGTTACAACTTCACAGACTGGTTTTACAAGTTGGTTTCACAAATTGACCTAGACCCCAGGTACCCCATCAGAAGTCTGATGAATTCTGTGAACCTCTTCTCAAACAATTTTTTAATACACAAAACAATACACAGTTTAATACATAAAACAATAAAGAAAACAATTATACTGAAATATATTTATCATTTTTTTTAAAAAAGGTCACAGACCCCAGGCTAGGAATTTCTGTTCTCGACTTTGGTTTCCTCACCCAGAAAATGAGGGGGAGTGTCCTTTTCAACTCTAAACATTTGTGATTATAAGAAATGACACATAGTCCTTAGAGATAAGCTCTTTTCATTTCATTTCTCTCTCTACCTAATGATCCCCTAATAAATCACCAGCCAGCTGGTTTCTTCACCTATGCTAACCCAAAGCCATTAACAACTTCTAAGAACCTCTTTTCTTCCTGTGTTTGTTTGTTTGTTTTATTCTTTCTATGTCTAAATCTTCAGTGGTTGGTAATTAAAGCAATGAAAACTTTTTTTTTTCCCACCCTTTCAAAACACTGTGTAATTCTCATGACGGCTAAAAAAGAGAGAGAGAAAGATTGCTCACTCCTGAGACTGCTGAGGAGAAATAAACAACATCTGTGGAAACACTGCATGAACATTTGAAAATTGTTTGAACTCAAGTCAGGAAACTTTGCTCTCACCCCAAGGCTCTGCTAAGAGGTTTAGAATCCTGGGCCCTTTGATTGCTGGTGGTTCAGGTATTAATTGGAATTACTATCTGCAAACAGAATTTCAAAGCCTGTTCTCTCCACCCCCTAGACAATTCTTCCTAATCTCTTACAGGTATTTTCAAGAAGAGCTCAAGGAGGAGGAAACTGGGGGTTTCAGGGCTGTAATCCTTTCCAACACGCTCAGCGCTGGAAGGCAGTGAGACCATTTCACAATAACTGCCATATAACCAGGGTGTCAGGGAAACTCTGCATGGGATTATGCAGGAGACATACCTGTTTGAAAAGACAGGTGTAACTTACCAAGAAGTAAAGAGACAGATCCCAGAAAAATAGGAGACAGCATGGGATAGTGGAAATAGCACAGTTTTTTGGTTTTGTTTTTGTTTTTCAGTTAGAAGGCCTATGTTCAAGTCCTGGGCAAGTCACTGAACATCTCTGACTGAATGTTAGCTTCCTTATTTGTAAAACAGAAGTAACAGGACTTCTATTTCATAGAGTTATGAGGAAAGAGCTTTGGGGTCTCTCAAATTCTCTATAGTTCTGAGCTTAGAGACTGTCTGGGGAGTGAAAACTTGAAAACTTCTCAGAATGGATCTTATAAATTGGTGTCAGTTCTGACTGTCTACTTCCTCCTCCCCCCCCCCCCCCCCCCCCCCCCCCTCCCTCCCCCCCCCCCCCCCATTACTGCTTTCAATCAGCAGCAAGCCCTTTCAGGAGTCTTTCTGATTTCCCCGACTCTGTGGGTCCCTCCTCCTGGCCAGTGGGAGTCAGGGACAACCCAAGTTCACTCCCCCTCCCGTGCTTTGGGACCCTTCCCACTTTCCCTTGCTGTCAATCAGCATGCCTGTTCTTTGTAAGCCTGTTTCCCAGCCACTGAGAGGTAGTGGCAGGCTTACCTGTGACTTGCCATTGGGGAAGATTTTCACACCCAGACTTGAATCCATCTCTCAGCCAATGAGAGAAGGGACAGTCTGGGAAAGGGGCTTGACTGCATTAGCCTTTAAAACCCTGTCCACTCCACATTGCCTTGCCTCTTGATCATGATCAGTCATGGGGAAGACCACACTTTTCTGCCAGGGAAAATAATAAATTCTTGTTCTTATCCTAAGACATTTCCATGTTCTTGATTAAAATTTGGATGAGGTCTTTCATCCCAAAGAGAGATCAAACTGGTATCCACTGGCTATCTAAAACTAATACGTAGACATTTCTTTCTATCCTGTGCCTAGACAATAATTTTGTGAAAGAAAAAAAAAGATCAAGTTTTAGTGGCCTGCAAATGCCCTATAAGTCAACAATACTGTGCTGAAAACAAACAAAAAAAGCTAATATAGCTTTAGGCTGCATTGAAATGTAGGATGTTCAAAATGAGGGATGTGATAGTTTGGTTGTATTCTGTCCTGATTTGATACTGATTGTACTTGAACTTGGGCATTGCATTTTAAGGAGGCCATTTACAAGCTGGAGAGATTCCAGTGGAGAAGTCCTAGGATAGCAAGAAGACTAGAGAATATGCCCTACAAGAGTTAGGAAAAAAAGGAAGGATGTTTAATGAGGAGTCTTTAGGATAGCTCTCTTCAAGTATTTGAAAAGTTGTCTAAAATGTGTCTGTAATATAGACTTATAATGCTTGGCAGGAAATGGTAGAATAAGGAAGAGTATGGAACATGTGAAGAGGAAGATTTTGGTTCAATGTATGAAAAAAAATTCCAAATAAATCTGATTATTCTGACATGCAACCTGTAACTCAAAGCCCATTCACATGAGATTTCTCATTTGTGGCGATTATTCAATGTTCCCTCCTTGAATGAGGGTCAGAGTTGGTTAGAACTTGGGAGAAGAAAGACTCTGATCTTCTGGTTTCCATTTTTAAGAAAGAAGACACAGTTCAATAAGCTGACATGATTAAAGCAGTTCTTCTACATCTTGGCTTCTTCCCAGAGTCTTTCTTTTCCTTCACGGATCTGAAGAGTCTGGAACTATGCTTTTTTTCCTTCCTCAAAGCTGGAAGTCAAAAAGACTAGGATTTTTCTTCTCTTAAGTTTTTTATTTTTGCCAACTTCACCCCTTATGTAGGCATGCAACATTGAATAATCAGTCTCCACCAAAAAGGAGAATCCCATGCAAATGGACTTTGAGGTACATGCTGGGAGTGTAATGGCCTACTTCCAGATGATGAGTTCTGCTTCAATTGGGGACTGAATTGACACATTTCTGGGATATTACAGAAGGGATTACTATTTAAGTACCAGATACCCTCAGAATTCCATCCAGCTCTATAATTCTTTGATAGAACATGAGTGATTTGGCACTGGGTGTCATTTCACTGTCGTATGTATATATCATTAATATATATGTATTTAGGGATTATGTGTGGGGCAGAGGAGGAAGGAAAGAGAAATTGTTCCATGTTCAACATGTACCAAGAAGTAGCAAGTGTTTTATATAGGCCAGTCATCTCTATACCATTTACTGCAGAAGTAAACAGCATGTTCCAGAGTATAAAGAAGTGACAGCATCATCAAAGTATCTATCATTATCCCCTGCTCTGCTGACTTGATCCTCAAAGGGTTAGCTTTCAGAAAAATTGGCAAATAAACAGAGTCTTATCTTGACTTCCTCCTACCTTCCTTCTCGGATTCTGAGTTTCTATGCCACCATCCCCTCATCCTGCATGGTGTTTATGCTAGGTTCTATGGTACTGATGGGGTACCTGGGGTCTAGGTCAAACCAACTTGTAAAACCAGTCTGTGAAGTTGTAACTGCAACTTGTCCTTTCCCACCCTTGAGCTCTGCCCCTTCCCCCTATCCCACACTCCACCTAGGCAACACCCTGTGACCCCTTTTGCTCTTACTTAATCTCTTCATTTCTTCTGGGCCTGGCCCACACCCTCCTTTGTCCTTACCTTTTGTCTCCTTCAACCAGGCCCAAATCTTATCTAAACTATCTATTCACATGCTCCTCTTGGTCAGCTCTGACCTTTGTCTATGCACTGAGGCCCCTCCCTGCTGGTCAGCCCTGACCATGGCAGCCCTACCCTTTAAAGGTAAAAAGCATGTTACCCCTCTCACTTGCAGGTCCTCTAAAGGACTCTTGCCCGCTTCTCATGGAAGCGTAACAATAAACTTCTACAACTCTCCCTCCAATTAAGCCTGAGACCTTGAATTCTTTCCAGACCCTATTGCAGGTTTTCTGGTCTTAGATAAGATCATAATTCCTGCTGAACCTATTGGGATCCCGTCCCCCATCAGTACCTCAGGTCATTACTCTCAACCAATTAATCAATTAATATATAATAAATCAATTAATCCATCAGCTGAAGTTCTTAATTGTTAAAAGCTGTTAGCAATAGATTGGGCTTATTTTCAAGGGTCAATAAGATATCTTTAAGACCAAATGTTTGTAAGTCCCAATGGAATAACTCTCTAATGGTGGAGTTTCAAGCACAGAGGTAAATGAAAAAGGGGAACTGGTGTTGTAGGGCAATTTACTAACTTGATCTATACAATAGAGCAATAAAACATCTCAATTTTCTGCCTTTGGGATCCTGAAAACCCCTGAGATTCTTTGGTCATTTATTTTCAGGGTTTGACACCTTTAACTATTTTACTATCCCATAGCTTTAGGATATACCCTTGGCTAGGAACAGAAGAAAAGGGGGGAATCTAGAAGTGTAATGAATTAGACAATGTGAGTAGGAAGCAAAGAAGGATGAATAAGAGTTTTTAAATTTATAGGTTTTAAGAAGTACCTTTGGTGGTAGTGAAAATTTTGTGTGCTAGTAAAAACATTCTGTGGAAAGGCAGTTGGGAAACACAGAAGGTGTCTATGCTTTAGGTAGGAGGTATACTAGATGACACCTAAGGTCATTTTTAGTTGTGATATTTGATTATTCTGTGGTTGTAGAATATTGGTGACAGGGGAACTACCTGGTGCCTACTAAATCATCTTTTGTAAGCCCATGTTTGCTCTGCATATGCTTAATGCTATTATTGGCAATGATGGGGTACCTGGGGTCTAGATCAATTTGTGAAACCAACTTGTAAAACCAGTCTGTGAAGTTGTAATTTATCCTTTCCTGCCCTTGAGATCTGCCCCTTCCCCCTATCCCACATTCCACCTAGGCAACACCCTTCGACCCCTTTTGTTCTTACTTAATCTCTTGATTAAGTAATCAAGGCCAGGCCTGGCCCACACCCTCCTTTATCCTTGCCTTTCCTCTCATTACGGACCTGGCCCAAATCTTATCTAAACTATCTATTCACTTGCTCCTCTAGGTCAGCTCTGACCTTTGTCTATGCATTGAGGCCCCTCCGGTCTGTGGAAGTGTAACAATAAACTTCTACAACTCTCACTCTAATTAAGCCTGAGACCTTGAATTCCTTCCAGATGATATTGCAGGTTTTCTGGTCTTGGATAAAATCATAATTCCTGCTGAACCTAGAGGGATCCCCTCCCCCATCAGCAATAGGGCAAATGTTAAATCTAATTTGGCTGAGTACCTTAGCTGAAGAAAAGGCAGAGTCCTTGCCTTACATAGAGGGAGAAGTAAAGGGAGAAGGAGAAGGAAGGAGAAGAGAGGACAGGACAGGATGGTACCAAAGGAATTGTGGTTGTGGTTCTCATTCTCAAAGAGGACCATGATATCTGGAAGGTGGTGCCATAACTTGCAATTGAATTGGATTTGATCGAGAAAGGGCTGAGTGATAAGAAAGGGAAGGGCCTAGAAACAATGTTGGAGGAGAAAGAGCAATGATCCAGTCCTGGTCCTTTTTGCCTCAATGGACAATATAAATCTGCGGGGATTCTACATGCCCTTGAAATCATCCAGAAGACCTTTTGTTTGGCTTCAGGGTCTTCATCTTTCATTAAACCTTCAATGTCCTTCAACCTCGGCTTGAATCGGCTAGCCTCAGGACTTCTTTTGACACTGAGTCCGCCAGATCCGCAAACATGCAGCATTATAATCCTTAATTAGCCCCAATTTCTGCCTCTAATGCATACAGGCTGTATCATTCTGAGCAAGTCCCTTAGGCTTTTAGTACTTTAGGCAATTCTTTATGACTATAGGTCACAAAGAAACTACCAACCTGCACTGGGAAGTCTGAGGGATAATTTGCAGTGAAGTTTCCCCATTCTGAAAAATCAAATCTAGAGTGGCTTCAGCATCCACTAGGCCTAAGTTTAGAAGTCACCTGACCTTGTAGGAATCTGGGCTTAGAGCAATGGAGACCCACCCAATGCCACCTCAGCACAAGATAGGCCAAATAAGGAAAGAAGTGTTTTCTCAAATGTACACTGGGTGGTCTGTTTCCTTGTTCCGGTACTTGAGGTAGATTACCACACTTAGATTGTACACCTGACTTCCAGCCAATGGAAGAAAATGGTCAGCAAGGGGGTGGGGGAGAATTCTGCGTTAGGGCTTTATAACATTGCCATTTCCTTTTGTAAATTGCTTCTCCTCCCTGACCATTTGCATACAATTTTGGGGTGCACACAGAAGGGAGTTTTCTCATCTGAAAGATGTCTATGTCAATGAAATCACAGGTCTGCTTTTTAAAATGGGGATAGTAATACTTCAATGCCTACTCCATGAAGTTGTTGTGAAGCTTATGTGATATAAGATTTGTAAAATCATAGCTCCAGTTCCTATCTCTTTCTTCTGCCATTGCTACTTGACATTAGGCACCTTAATATAGTATCTTCTCGCTCTTGGATTGTTTATTTCCGTCTGCCACATGCTTCAAATCATGAGAGCAGATTTTCTAAGGTCTATTTATACAGAAAAATAAAATATGTAGAATTCAGAAATAATATGCCAAGATGAATAAGAAAACAAAAAAAGTTCATAAAAAGCATAAACAATTTATTACTGACCTGTTAAAATTAATATATACTTTATTAACTAATACTATGTAATGAATGTTCATAGTTTCATATACCATCTCAATTTTATTATCTTTTATTTGTGATTGTTAAGTTTATAATAATTTTATTTTTAAGTGTGTAAAAAACCTATATGGTTGTTTCATCCTAAATAAGATTATAAATGTAATAAACCATGTTAAAATTTAAAATAAAATAAAATATTATTATATAAGGTGCTAAAAAGGCTTTTAACAATCCTAACTCATTTGTATTAAAAACTCTAGAAACCATAGGAATAAATGGATCTCTTGTTAATATAGTAAATAATATATATCTAAATTTAAGAGCAAACATTATATATATAATTGTATATATGTAATGTATGTGTATATATGCATACACATATTGGAGATTATCCAGTTCATATACATAATGTGAGAGGCCTTTCCAATACGTTGAGAGGTAAAGATATTTTGATTTGTACCACTACTATTTAATAGAGTGCTGGAAATGATGGGGTGCTTGGGTTCCTGTGCTTGAACCCCAGTTTGTAAAATCACATCAGTTTGCAAAATCACATTTGTCCCTAGCCTCAAATCTCCCCAGCCTCAGAGCATTATCTCTGCCCCTTTCCCCTGCTAGTACTCTGCCTAGTAACCATTCATGAAATATTTATCTTCCCTTAGTATAATAACCAGCTGAATCAATGAATCCTTCATTGGATATCTTTAAGCCCCATTATACACATCCTGGATCCCTTGTTAGCTTGGGACATATGTATACTCCCAACATCCATCTTGCCATACAGGACATTGATGGGTAGCAGACTGGGCTCTTCTCAGTCAGCCCTGATCGCTAGTTGACTTAGTAGCATTTCAAGCCTAAAACCACACCTCCAGGTAGCCCCGCCTTGGACCATTTCCCAGTGAATTATGGGCAATACACCTGTGCAGTTGATATTAAAAGTGCATGTTCCTTCAAGAACTGATGATTCTTTAACTTCTCCCTAATTCAACCCTTACTCACCTAGTTAGCATAATTGACACAGGTTATACTATGGATTATTCCATAAAAACTTTAATTCTAACCCTTTAAGGTTTCAGGTTTCCTAAGAACTCATGTCCGCTGTATAGCATAACAATAAACTTTTACCAACTTGACTCAGAATTCTTGAGCCTGTGAATTCATTCCAGACTGCCCACCAAGGGACTCTGGTCTTTGGGGTCCCCCAAACACCTATCCTCCCTCATCAGAAATAGCAGTAAGACAAAAAATAGAAGCATTAAGCATAAGCAAAGAGGAAACAAAATTATTACTTTTTAATAGATAATGTAATAGTGTACTTGAAGAACCCTAAGGAGTCAACTAAAAATCAGTTTAAATAATTCATAATTTCAGCAAAATTACAGCATATAAAATACTTCTCCATAAATTATCAGCATTTCTGTATTTAAAGATCAAAATCTAGCAGGAAGAGATTGAAAGAGAAATTATACTTAAAGTAACTACAGAAGCTATAAAACTTGGGGGAATTTACCAAGATTCACCCAGGGATTATATAAATTTAACTATAAGACATTCCACAGAAACAAAGACCTAAATAATTGGAGAAATATTAAATACTCTTTGGGAGAATCAAGCCAGTATAATATAACGACAATGCTACCTAAATTAATTTACTTATTCAGTGCTGTGCCAATCAGTCTTCCAAAAGAATAGATTATAGAGCTAGAAAAAAATACCAAATGATCAAGAACCTCAAGGGTAATAGTGAAAAAGAAAAGGTATGGAGAAAGGGATTCTATCAGTTCCAGATCTTATACTGTACTAAAATGCAGTAATCATTAAAATGATTTGTTACTGGTTCCAAAAGAGAGAAAGGTCAATCAATGGAACAAATTAGGTACACGAAATACAGAAGCTAGCAAAGAATAGTACTGTATTTACTAAACACAAAGACCCCAATTATTGATGGAAGGATTCACTATTTGACAAAGACTGCTGGGAAAACTGAATGGCAATCTACTATACATTGGATTTAAATCAATGCCTTACACCATACATCAAGACAAATTCCAAATGTATGTTGTTGTGGTGAGTCATTATTCAGTCATGTCATTGTGATCCATTTGGGATTTTCTTAACAAATATAATAAAGTTATTTTCTATTTTCTGCTTTAGTTCATTTTCTAGATCAGGAAACTAAGGCAAACAGGGTAAATGACTTGCCCAGGGTCACAGAGCTTAGTAAGTATCTAAGGTCAGTTTTGAACCCAGGAACATGAATCTTCCTGACTACATATCCAGCACTCTATCTACTCTGCCACCAAGCTGCCCCTCCAAATGGATAATGTACTTATGAAAAGCCATATCATAAACAAATTAAAGGGGAAAAGAAGAAATTATATTTTGGATCTATGGATATGGAAAGAGTTCATGATCAGTAAGTGACAGAAAGGATCACACAAGATAAAATGGACATTGATTATGTAAAATTGAAAAATTGTTGTTGTTGTTTTCCAAAACAAATCAAATATAAAAGTTAGAAGGAAACAGGTAATTTAGAGGAAAAAAATCTTTAAGTTATGCTGATAAAGGTCTCATTTCTAAGATACAGCATGAACTGGCTTAAATCTAGAAGACTAAGAACCATTTCCCCAGTAGATAAATGGTCAAAAGATATGAACAGGAAGTTTTTAGAAGAATAATTCAAACTATCAATAGTGATAAGAAAAAAAAATGCTCTAAATTACTGATATTTAGAGAATTTAAGTTAAAGCAACTTTGAGATTCTACCTCACCACCCTCAGGTTGTGTTTGTTTTGTTTTTTAATCTTTGAAAATAAAATTTTATGAAGAAAAAACTTAGGGGTAGCCAGATGGCACAGTGAATAGAGCACCAGCCCTGGAGTCAGGAGGAGCTGAGTTCAAATTCAGCCTCAAACACTTGATACTTAGTAGCCATGTGACCTTGGGCAAGTTACTTAGCCCCAATTGCCTTGCCTTCCTCTCTCCAAAAAAAAAAAGAGA